>NW_027280654.1:0-275244 GCF_046629955.1 Centroberyx affinis | reverse complement strand
TTTTTTTCTGCCGTGGGGAGAAAATAAGATGTCTATTTTCGGTTGTGAACCCCGTGAAATCCCATTCTACTTTATCTAAATATGGCAGAAACACATAGTGAAGGAAGTACACGCAGTGTCCTCAAGCCAGACCAGTCACGGCATCATCCATTCCAGCATACAGCCCTTTTTCAGGGTGTGGAAACTTCACCAAACATTGTCTGATTTCTTGGGTCTTGGAGGGTTACGTGAGGCGTTGGTGTTAGTTTTTGTTAGGGAATCACAAGGTTAACAATAGATTTCACATGGAATTATTATGTACTGTCACAAAGATTGGCTGGGTGACACGCAGCTTGATTATTTTCTCGGACCACAAATGCATAAATGGTAGGTAACTGACCATTAATTCAAAGAGCCATGCTGTCTGAAAATTTGGCATTTTGCACTAATATTGGTAAGCACAAATAAATAAAGCTGCACTTGGCAAGGTATTTATCTAAAAAATCCACCCATCTTATCAGCCTAAATCACAAAGTGGGGTTAGAGCGTCCCATCCCCGCTAAATTAGATGTCATAGATTCACCCATTTGCCCAAATGAAATTCTGGTGCCAGGTATACACACCTCTCCCCACTGGAAGTGACAAATCGAAAACAAATTGCCCAACTGTAGTGGAAACCAGACTGTTCAACCCTTTAGAAGAACGACATTAACAAACCAGAAAGGAGTAACATGCTTAGGTCAGTGCTCCGACTTGGATGAAAAGGTTCACTTAGATAAAAATAAATTGACGTAACAGCACTTAACAGCACTGTGAAAACTGTGAGGAGAGCTCAGTTCCTTTGTGAAAACGTGTTTGCGTGCAATCCTTTGACATCTGCTCAGCGCACTCGGTTCGTAAAACAGTATTCCCTTCCCGACTATGAAGACAAGGCAGGTCCCGCTATCTTGCAAGAACGGAGGGAGTGTCCCTTAACACAAACCGTTATGTCTTAAAACTTTTTATTAATTTATAGGGCTTCAGTCACAACTAGTTTGTATTTTTTGGGGCCAATATTGATGGCCAATCTCATGTAAGCAGAATTGGCTCAAGCCAGTCCGTGCAGTAATGTGGATTTACAAAAACTGTTCAACTACTGTATCTGCAACAAGTTCTGAACTGTGACTGTGTGAAGCGTAGACATGGAAAGTGGATTGTGCTTTACATAGGCAGTGCCTTTTAGGCGAGCTGAGAATGAAGCTATTGAAAAACTGACTACAGGCAGGTTTGCAAAAATATTATTGGTACAGTAACTTCCTATGATGAAATGAAAGATTCTGCACTGACTGAAGTTAGATCTATACTTTTTTACTATGTGCTATGTGGCCTATGAAAGCATCACTTTTTCCTACCCCTGAGCACTCTGCCAGATTGAGCAATGCCCAGTATAATCAATTCTTTTATTAGGTTATAGACTACAGGCTTTGGGAGAAAAAGGAATCCCTGGCTGTTATAATAGCCTGTGCTATGCCATATTAGGCGCAAAAGACATTGTAATCATTTTACCGTAAGCCTATGAAACAGGATTTAACCTGCACAAACCAAAAAAAATCATGAAAAAAAAATAAGGCTGGGCTACTTTTTTCTTTTTACACATTTGTACACATAGGCTAACAAGCTAGAATTTTAGTCATACGTTTCAGTTAACATTTATTATTTGATAATAACAAAAATTGCTTGTTGCACTAAAAAACCTGTCCTTACAGAGTAGCTCAACCCCAAACCCAAATCTTTGGTGAAGCCTGACATCTAATGGTGAAAAGTAGGGTACTGCATTGGCCATCTGCTATTGGCTGGTCTTTGGTGCCAGGTGATGTCACCACCTGTTGTACTCTATAGAGGGTGACATCACAGGGCACAGAGACCAGCCAATAGCAGATGACCAGTTCAGTACCCTACTTTTCATTAGGTGTCAGGCTTCACCACAAATTTGGGTTTGGTTTAGTTACTGTTTAAGCAATTGTCAAGTTATGACCTTACTTTTCTCCTCTTCCTCTTAATTTTTTTATATCTGCCATGCTTAAACGTTCTGCTTGAGGAATCTCTTGGCTAAATTCAAACTCTTAAATGTCCACTTAGCTGTTGGCCTAACATCGATGTTCTAGACATGTAGTCTTCATATTCTCTCTCGTATTTTCTCTTCGTATCCTTATTCTCTGTCTTTGGAGGCAGTGTGGATGTGCATGGAGAAAACCTGCTGACTGATTCAGTTCAATTAGCCAGAGTTTAACCTAGTGGCTCTCAAAGTGGGTACTAGAGGGGGTCCCAGGGGATCCCCAGCAAAAAATGAGAAATAGTTTAATTCCACTAGAGTTTTAATTTGCTAGAAATGATCCCAATTAGAGAATGTATCAACATGACTATTCCAATCATAGGGTTCACTCTCACCACTATTATCTCCCCACGTACAGGGTAGACAGTTACTCACTTCAAAACACGAAATAAATAATAAAAAAAAAAAGTCTTCCCATATGGGTCCCTAGGGTTTGTGGCTTAATTTGCGTCTATTTGGAGGTTCAGGACATGAATATGTTGGAGAAGCCCTGGTTAAATGCACCTGATAGTGTGCAGACTGAAACCTCATTACAAAACGCACAATACACGCTACCCTGAATGTCACAGGGCATAAATTGGACTTCAGTGACCAGTACAACAGATTCCACATTTTGTCCACATGGAAAGAAATTTGATACTAGAAATCTCATCTCCCCAGTACTCGTTGAGTCATTGTATTGATCAACAACCCTATCAAACCCCCACAGATATATTAGGGTCTTTTTGTCCTATGGAGCAGAAAATCACACTGAACACTGTATTCTGCAGTTTGTAATGGATTAATTACAGGAATAGTAACAGGTGTAAAAATAAATTGGGTGTAAATTTTTAAGACGAACCGTCATAAACTTTATCGTTAGATTTCGCCGAAAGGGATGGTCCTACAGAAGTGAAACACACCCACGTTTATGGTGGAAACCATTTCAGACTTGTGAACGGGTGACTTTGATCAGGCAGTGTGCGCAGCCATGGATAAAGATGAGGTGGATGCTGCAACGGCGCAGGATGAGGTTTAGTGTCCCATTTCTCTATTTCACAATACCAATGTTTGCAGATTGTTTTTCTCAAGAAATTATTCAGTGAGGCGTGTGTAATTTTCACACAATGGGAAAACAGATTGGTGAATCCAGAGTAAATTAGACTAAGAATAATAGAGTTCCCCGTTTTTTTAATTTTTTTTTTATCTGCTTTCAGTGATCACACAGAGCTTTTGACTGCCAACCTTAAAGAGGCTTAGAATAATGAATTAGTCATAGAGATCTCTGAGGACATGAGGGAGGAGAGTTTGCCCTAAATTCACTCCTGCTCTATCGGTGGCAGATAACAGTTAATACAATTAAAAGTTTTACATAGACTTCACTACTCTAATTCTGAATTACTTGCAGTCCATTTTACTGAAGTTTGTGAGGTTTGAGTTATAAGTTGAGCATTTTAAATTAGAAATGATCTTGTTCACATGTACAATTTAAGGCTATTTTAAGTTGCAGGTAGCTTGGGTATTGATTTGCAACAGACCAGCTTTCGTGCAGTCCATAGGCCACGGTCTTACAATCTGACAGTGTGATGTGGAGACTGTGGGTATTTGCTGAGACAGTCTGATGAGAAGCAATAGGAGTGAGATCAAAACGCAGCTATAGCTTGAGTGCAGCGTGGAATCGATAGCTGCCATCGGTGACGGTTAACAACACGCTCGGCTCTGATGTCACTTCCAGCGTGATATACAGGAACTTGAACGATCAGTCGGACCTGGGGCCAGTCCCACGAAGCAAGTCCAACATCACACCGTCTTTGTGATAGCTGTCTTCACAAAACCTAACAATGGCGATCCCGGGTAACTGGTTTTCCTGAAGCTTGTTATCAACTCCCTCTGTCAGCCCAGGATTTACCTATCCAGCTATAAGGCTGTTCACATAAAAAAGGGCAGGGTTTATAACAAATAGCCAATCACATTCAACATGGATAGCTCCAGAAAAGTGCATTTAAGATAAGCTGAAATTATTGATCCCCTTGGGGAAATAAGGTCGTTGCAGCGGCAACAGTAATATGGTTCAGTGTGGAAAATGAAATAGAATGTAAGCACACACAGAATAAAAAAATACAATAAAATAGTTATATTAATAAAACAATAAAAGAAATAACCTAAAGTATGAAGAATTGTGGGATTATGTGAACGTGCTGATGACAATTCCATTACATTAAGTAGACTGTAAAAGTGTGAAATATGTGGGGAAAAATGGATTACTAACATTTATATTCTCTCAAGAAGAACAAAGCGTTATGACGAATAGGCCTAAATATGAGCGATACAAAAAAATATAACGGCGAAAGGTTAACACCGTGGGATTGCCGGAGGAAACTTGCAGATGGTGTAAATGCGTGAGTAAATGGGGTTATCAGTGCCTGTCATTAATGCACAGTCGGCATACTTTTTCATTGATACAGTATAGTGTCACACTCAGGCTGCGAAAAGATTTTCCATTCACAAAGTCGGCCTCATGTTGCACAGCACTGCAGTGATTGTAATATGGGCCGCAATCTATTGCACTAATCGCTGCCGGGAATCCTCTGATAGAATGATTGAATAGACGTCCATAGGAATTAATAGACTTCTGGAGTACTGTAACGTAATTGGAGGCCATTGGAACAAGTGCCTATAGTTGACTTTGCTTAGAGAGAGAGACGGTTGGTTTTTTCCCATGGAAGGTCTCTGCTTTTGCCGCAGGTTGGCAGTGAAGAGGTGTGCGATATCTCGAACGGCACCCACTGTTTGGTATAATGTTGATTGGTTTAATGTTGTCTTCACACCCAGGGAGTCCCACATTAAAGGCTCATTTCCCACTGCGCTTTCTGGGGCTTCGTAATTATTTACTGCCAAAGTGTCAAAGTCAGCCGTCTGCTCCCCGCCAACCTCTCACTCTCGGGGAGGTTGGCAGCTGTCAGCCTTCCCGATTCATTCATATAAACAAAAATAGTTCCGAAAACGCACCGCTAATGAGAATAATAACAACAACACATGCATGAAAATATGGGCTTTGGGCGCAAGAGGCTATGTTAAAGATTTCCGTTCTAAAACCGAGTGAAGAAGAACAGGCCGTATATGGGGCCATTTTTTATTGTGGAGTTAAAATGTGGCAGCGTTGAGGAGGCTGACGGCGCTCTGGTAGAAGAGGAGACGAGCATGATCCCGAATGAATGATAGGAGCGCCAAATCCTGAAACAAGCACCGCGGCCCCTGGGAAATCAAACCAGGAGGAAACTGGGAGGGCAATGTTCATCCGACTCGGCGTGGCAGTATGACATCCTGCACTCTGGAAGAAGTCATTTTTCACGAGCGTCCCCCGACTTCCCGTGTCTTGACCAGGCGAAAACCCATAGCGACGGCCGTAGATTTATTTAGATTACACTACTCAGTTTAGGAATTCTAAAATGTTGGTTGAGGACAGTGTAGTCAATGTTTTTAATACAGTTTCGCTCAAAGCCAGCACCTGGAGAAACTAAGCTTTGAAGCCAGTGATGTCATTAACCTACGAAAACTGGAGCCGCTCCATAGGAAAGAGTTTTCTTTATTTAATTAACTCAATTCTTTTGTGAAGGCTCTTAGTTCTGGACTTGAAAGTATGTGCGTATCCCCAGGAAATCTCTCTGAGCGCTCTCACAGTTACCTTAAACATCTGCACCGATTCGTTCTCTGTGGAGCAGCTCCAGACTTTACATTCTTGATGACATCAAAAGATTAGGTTTGAGTTCTCCTTTGGCTTGGAAGAGAGTTGTTGTTTTTCTCCCAGATATCGATGAACTGTCCTTGCATAGGCCTAAACTAATAGTTTGACTGCTACTGTGAATCTCCTGTAATAACTTTGTTTTCAGACAACAGTGTTTAACCTATGCATCTGTCAGTCAAAGACTCGCTGCTCAATCAACTTGTCAAATGTGTGTAGAGGTCTGGGAGTTCTCATGTCCTCCCTCTGGTGATTTACACATGCCACTGTGTTATTAACACTACCAAAACTTCCTTGGTGCTGATATCAGTCTGTGTATCCAGAGTTTAAATCCTTGAACAGAAATAACAAGGTTCATAGTCGCCACAAATGTTCCTTGGTGTGGAGCCAAATTTTATGAATTTTCTGGGTTGTAGGCTAATTCTCTCTTGTTTCCTTGTTATTTGGTTGGCTCTTGTCTCACACATTGTCTACACTTGGAGCCGCAACCCCAGTAAATGGCTTTCCCTTTTCCCTCCAGTAATGTGACTCTATTAGAAACCCCTACGAATGTCCTTCACCCATCATCTTGACATCTGTAAGCACTGATTGAATGGGCGAAAACTCTGCAGAAAGGCTGTGGAACTTAAGGATTGTGACAAATTGTGTACAGCAAGCAGTACAGCAAGCACTGCTTGTTTTAGACTTTTCTGTAGCACTGTATTCACATCAAACTGTTTCCACAAATTGTTGTCTCGAACAAATGTTCTGTTCGGCACTGCAACTGTGGCATCCACCAGCCTGCTTTCTTCCCTCCACCAGCCAAAATCTCCAAATGCCAAGTTGCTATTTTGGTGGTTAAATGAGCGAGTTTTAATTAACATGCTGTTATTTTGCAACTGTGATAGCAAAGTATATAATTAAGACACTACAGGCATGTTATTGCCTTAGTTTGGGTATCAAAAAGAAAGAAAATAAAGGGTCAGGGTTATGGAAAGTAGGTATTTTAACATCAATCTAGAGATTCAGTTTGGTCATAAATTTAGAGATTCCAAACGTTTCTTTGTGTTGCTTTTGTTTTCGGCCAAGACCTTGTTGAAACAACATGCCAGCCTTGCCTTGTTAAATGATTGATTGAATTTAAGGGTAATTGTTTGTGTAGTATTTTCACTTACATCATTGTGATAATTATTGGCAGTAGGTTCTATTGCTGCTTTGAGTTGGATTAATTTGTATCATTTTTCCCCCCTTTGTGTGGATTTTTTTTTACCTTTCATTTATACAACTTTGAAGAAATAGTGCCTCAAACAGTCACATCAGTAGACAGTTACCATATTTGACTCAACGTTCATGTCTCAGTAGATCAATGCAGCCGTTCTGAGATTCTTCTGTGATCGGTTGAGGACATTACAGCGACTAATGACTTGCTTATGCATCAACTCATGTCAGGAAATCAGCCTCATGAATTGTTCACAATTGAATCTGTCACATTCTATGTACGTCATCTCCAGTGCAATGTTGTCCCTAGCTGGTCAGACAGGCAATATGGAGGAAAGTTTAGTGGTGTCAGTTTGCTTTCCCATGTCCCCTTGACTCAAATTCCTCTTGGAGCAGGATAGCTGTTCATTTTATTCGCAAAACATTAATTAATTTTGGAGTGAGGTTATATTACTTATTACAGCAAAAATCACCAACTCACCAGGCATCCAGAATTTTCAGAATTAAAAATTTAGCTTATCATGTTTTCTACTGTAAGATAATTTATTGTATGTTTATTGTGCGACTTCTGGTGAAGTTAACAGTCAAGATGGACTGCAGACAACATAAATGTTGAATTGTTCAAATGTGTCCGTCACTCTGCCAACTGCCAACAAAACTGTTGCGTTGTTGCTCCGTCAAAATTGACAGCCATAGTAGAATGGAATACACTTATGGCTTTTCTTGCTGAAATGCACAATGAGGAAAAAACAGCTGCTCTTGTAAATGAAAAAGCTCCAGTCAATATTATCCAAGTAGGCGGAACTACTGTGGGGAGTCGTTTTTGGCCCGGTCTTTGGCTTCTCTCCCCACGGAGAGCCCACTGTGGCTCCGGCTAGAGTCTAAGCAACAATTACCCAACCTCTCCACACAGCCTCCGCTGCTGAAGTTAAATTAACAGGGTGGATGTTGAGACAAGGAAATAAACTGTGGACGGACACCTTGACGTCTTGAAAGTAGGCTCAGCCGTTTCTCCGTTTTGGGGTTTTCTGCCACTCAGCAGAGAGAGACGTGCAGTGGAATACGGGCTCTGAGTGGTGATTGACAGCAAATCGCGGTGCTGCACAACTTTGCCCCCATTAATAACGACCCTACACCAAACCTAACACATAGGAGCTCACCACAATAAGTGGCTTGCTTAAAAATGTAATCATTTGTGAAAGATTAATTCATGTTTGTTTTTCAGCATAATTAAGTCTATTGTTTGCTGATACAGTGGGGATTTTGACCTGCTGAGCGGGTTGTTTCAAAACAGTGTCATCCATCCCCATCAGCCTATTAGTGGTGAGGTTGGAAATTATTGGCTGACATGTTGTAGGTCAATAGGCCTGATCAATGTTGACAACTGGTATAGAAAAGGGTGTTTTTTTCATACCAGGATTTACTGTTGAGCCTTCTGGAGTTGTCTATGTGCTAATTCAATGAAATATCTGTGATGAGAGGAGTCTACTTGATAAGCCCTAAGACACATCTGCTCTCTCTGCTCACACCAGGCACTAACATACGGCATTGTGAGTGAGCGAACAGCAGAATGGCATGAAAAAGTAAATCGCATCAACGAATGCAGCGAGCATGGTCATTCTGGCTTCAAAAATCAGTCATGGTGTCTCTATTTCAGCGACATTTTGCAGGTGTGTCCCACCTCCAAACTGTGACTATTGGTGGAAAATTGGACTTGTACTTCCTGTGTTTTGTCTATACAGGGAGAGTTGTAATGGATGAATGGAAGAAGTAGAAGAGATGGGCAAGGAAAGACTTATTGACTTACTATTTGAAGGCGAGAGGCATCCTCTCCTCTATGATGTGTCGAGTGCCTCAGTGACGCTGATCGGATCACATCAAGACATTTTACAAAGTGATATGGTCACGCGTCGCAGTATGTTAGAAACCGGTTTAACATCCAGACCAGGTTTCTCCTCAGGCGGGATAGTTACAGGAATGGTTACTTCAGATCCTGTGTATTCGTACCCAATCCTTTGCCAACATTAAGCAGTAACTCATTCATAATCGGATAATTATGCAATTAGTCCAGGTGACACTTTTACAGTAGTCCAACATTGGCCAATTTTTGTGTGAATGTTATTCTGGAGGTGATACAACATGCTGTATTTAATAAAAAAGACCTAGGCTATACAAGCATTCATCAAGAGCGGCAGAGGCAATTCTAAGGTGGCAGTGCAGAATTACAACAATGTGGAGCAGAAGCATTTCATCACAATCTTATTGCTATAAATATTTATAAGCTAGAACTTAGATTTCTGAGTTCTCTTGTGCCAGTTTTTTATAGTTTATGCCCCTTTTAATTAGGTTTTCGAAATTAAAGCAAGTGAGTGACTGACTACTCAGACTGTTGCATTAAACTGAACATTGCATTAAAGCCCACTTACTGGTATGGCCTTTTGCGATGGCCTCTTTTTGGGCAGGATTATGATTTTATAGCTGTAGAGATCATTTGAATGAATATGTCTATCAGCGGTACTTCTCCTCTGTTTTCTGGTTTTTCCTAAATGTTCTCTGCATGTAATTGGTCTCCTGCTGGGGTTTACAGCAAATGCAATCCATACATTTGCAGGGGAGTGTCAGAATGATAAGCAATATATGGGGTATGAAAATCAAAAGCCCATTTTCACAGCTGGCCACTCATCTGTTGGCCCATTAGGGAAGTGCTGGAGTAATAAAGGCTGCTCATTGTCATGTGCTCAGGCCTTGACCGTTGTCTGTTGACCAAGTACCAGCTTCAGCTGATGTTTGGCAATGTTTCTGCATAAGTGTGTGTGTGTTCATGTGTATTGGGGGTGATGTTTGCAGATGGGACCTTGCCCCAACACTATGCCAAGAGCAATCACTGATTCTGTGACTTTGCTCTGAACCTTTTTCATCTGGGCTAGACAGTGGGTGTCACCAACAAACACAGTTTCTCTCGAATGGGTGATGCAGATTGGTATATATCATACATGTGTATTATTAGCAGTCAAGAAATAAGTACCGTTTGTATCTTAGATTATCATAACTGCTAATGAATTATGAATTGAATATATTGCTCTTTTTAAAGATGTTCTGTTCTCAGATGAACTGTAGTGACGTGAGTAAAGCCAGATCAGTTTAAGCACAAGGCTGCTACTTAATCTGTTGTACAGTGAGTTGGGATTTATTGATTGAGTTTGTCTTGGAAAGGAAAAAAAAAGATCAATAACTGCAACATTACAACATTAGAGGGACCTCCTTCATACATGCACCTGGAAAGAAATAATCTTACCATATTCATTAGCTGCTAATTGGTGCACCTGGATCTGTTGCTGTCAGTTTTAATTACCTCCCACAGGTCCCATAATTCCCTGTAAAATGCATGATGGGATTCATCAAGTGCCAGTTATGTGGACTTTTCATGATAGTATAATACTCAAATTGAGATACAGAGTTTAGTGAGGTTAAAATCTTTAGATGGTGCTGTTCAGTTTAGGTTTAAATGTTTAAAGGCTCATCATGCACACTAAAACATAAGGAAACCATGCCATTATTTCCTTAATTAATTTTTTCCCTTCACCAGTGGGAACCAAAAAAAAAACCTCAAACCAAAACCACAAATTCAGCCTGGAAAATGTGTGGTGCTGAAAATTAAACTACAGTTGCACTGAAAGTTTGAAGAGGATTGTGAGCTGAACCATCAATTTGATGTGTTGCCAGTATTTCAAGCTAGATCTTTTTTAAATTATTCAACCCAAAACTACATCCATGCATAAAACAGAAAGGCTTGGACAACCTACAATAAAAGAACAGACCAGACAACAGAGAAAGGAAATGAAGAAAATAGAAACATTGAACGCCTCATTGAACACCCCCGTCAACTTGTCCAAAAGAGTCCTTTATGCACAATCCTTTATCCGCACCCTAAACCCTAAGTCCAGCAAAACCAGACAACAACCTGCTTGTAAAAACAGGTCTTTTTCCCTCTGACAGTTCACCATAGAAATACTTTCAATAAATTCTCTGGGCAGAAGTCAATACGACACTAGGCAATAGTAATTCCAGCTTCTCTCAAGATCGGTGTTCCTTTCTTTTTAGAAAAACAGTTTGGTAATGGAATAATGGTATAATTGCTTCCCGCATTTAGTGGGTACCCACTGAGGATTGTTTTACTTTTTGGATGCATCTTAAATCTCAGCAGGGAACCCACAGGAGTCTCTTACAGAATCCTTTGCCAAGACTCTTGCGTGCCTCTTTTGGTGGTTTCTTTTTAGACATTTGGTTCGATTTGGGTTTGAAGAGAATGTAAAAGGGCTGCCCTTTCTAGTTCATCAAGGATGTCCCTCCTCAAAAACACTCAAAACACTACCATCAGTTGCACATCAGCTGTTTCTAGCATTTTGCAGAACTCTGTTGTTGAGTGGATGCTGGAATGGCTGTTGCTGCGTCCCCTGTCGAGCACTTTGGTGCCCTTGTGATATGAGGAATCTGAATTGCCCCAATGCCTATTTTTGTAATCATCTCAGTGGCTACGACTTACATGATGAAACCGCTCATCCTACCTCTTTGGCTTTAGCGTTTTCTTTACTCCACAGATGCCAGTAGGCCCATAACGCTTCAAGCTTTCTTTTGCAAGTAACTCTAGATCTTCATAGAAGAAGCCCAAGCACTGCGGTCCCCTCTGGAAACACAGTGAAGCAAGAGCCCCACTTTCAGTCGTGAATGTGTCAAATAAACTGGATTAGGCCATCTCAGGATTGACCCAGATATCACCATGCTGCCCTAGGACGACTCTTGATAGCTGTTATCCTCACAAGTGGCACAATATGACACATTCGGAAGGAGCATTCAGAAGTTTCTTTGTTCCATTCAAGTAATCTCTTGAAGGACTGGTTGAAGAGGCAGTCAAGTTTGCGGATCAAGTTCAGTGCATCGGATGCAACAGAAGTTAATCAGTAGTAAATCGGAGTCATGAGATCAACACAGCGAGGGCCACAGTGGATATAAAAGGCAAGAGGTTGTTTATCTCTTGAGATTGCGTATACTCCATTGATTTTTGAACACCATTTCGCAGCACCGACATATGTCTGCCTGCAAAGAGGGGATTATATTTTTCTTCATCTTTGGTGCTCAGCACTCATTGCTGCAGTGTTTCTGCACTGCACTTCCCAGAGATCACCTGTCAATCAAACAGCGGGTCCAGTACTGTGACGTCAGGTTACACTTGTTCTCTTGCACCATCAAGGCGTTCATCTGTAATAATTGGGTGTTGGATTATGCTTAAGTTTATCCAGCAATTGCTATCTGTTGTATGATGACGCTGGACAAGATCCCTTTCAGACCCAGTTCTTAATCATTAGTTCACTGGACTGTAGAAACCACTGTTGGGTTTTTTAATATTCCACACAGACACCACAACACTTTGCTTTTCTCAAAACCACACTGACAATGTCTCTGAATTGCCACCACTCTGATGTGCCTGTGCTTCCACTCTGAACATGAAATTCTTATTGTTCTCAAATAATCTAACTAGTGGTGGGCAAGCAGGATGGTTGCTTGAGACCATATGAATCATTCAAGCAGTCAGTCGATCAGTCAAAATGATCTTTACAGGCATGAATAAAAGAGCAGTTTTTTCTTACATCGTTACTAGCTGGCATTTATGACCACCTTAATTTGCAGTATATTGACATATGTTGCGGAGGAATATGCCCTGTAGGTGGAAAATACGCTTTTTGGAACTTACCTAATTCATCATGCAGTAATTCAGAGAACTGGTCTGTTTTATTCCAGTGTTTGCAATCAATACAAATACACCCAAACTAGAGATGCACCGATTGCAATTTTCTTGGCCGATTCCGATTTCCGATTTTTTAAAAGTCTGACCTGCCGATTCCGATTTTGGCCGATTCCGATTTTCTTTCTAAGAACTATAATTGACAGCACACACAAACATTTTTGTAACTTTTCTTTAATGGAAAATTAAAATTCAATTGTATGTTCATAATAAAACATTGACTATTAATAACTTACATTTTCTCCAAAACTGCACCAGGTTACAGGACCTTCTCTCACTCTCACTCAAACAAATCTCAAAATAAAAAAGTGCTCCAGGTTACTGGACAGAGCTTTTTTGAACAAATAAAATCCAAATGAAAATGAATTGCAGTATATCCCACTTAATACTTTCCCGAAAGAAAACAGGTGCAACAGATCTATATAACAACACACGGACTATTACTATTATGGACTATTATACAACAGGTAGTTCCGACCAAGCAATCTGATTGATTAACTAGACATTTAGAACGTGATCAAATCAGCATGACAGCACACCTAGCCGTGCTCATCACTAAATATTACTCCGCCATATTATCATACAATATATTTAAATACAACGCTACGCTAACTCTGTTCAGCCTTGATGTTACCAGACGCTCTGCCATCCATCAGCTGTGCCGGTGAGTCGGTGACACGGCGCTACTAGCTTAAAAATACATGTGAAGTTCGAGGAGATAGTAGCTAAATCTGTCCATGGAAAAATTATTTTTTTCAGCAGATATCTTAGTTACAACAAGATTGAGCTAGCAAGGCAGTTTTGTGTTTATATGTGTGGTATTTATTCAGTTTGGGAAATCCCGCGATCTCTAGAAAGCATTAGCTCAAGTTGGCTGGCTGACTCAACAGGGACTAGAAATCGTCTCTGTTGCAGGTCGTTACTGAGGCTCCGCCTACTTGCTGGAGTAGTAAACTAGGTTCCATTACATAGGAGTCTACGGACGTGACTGATTGTTTTCCAGTTATTAGTCAGACCTCATGTATTTCCAGGGAAACGGAGATAACACTAGCAAAACGTTTTTTATTTTGAGAGCGAATTGCCCCACAATATGAATACATTTTGTTTGTATCTTTTATTTTGTTGGTAACTGTTGTATAATCGCAATATTACACTCGAGGGTGTGCGTTACCGTCATTATTGGCACGACAGTGATGCGGTCAGGACCGAGGCGCTTGCGCCGAGGTCCGTAAGCATCACGGTAACGCACACCCTCTCGTGTAATATTGCTTAATTACAGCGGAGTTTTTACTGTTGTCTTAAATTTGACCGGCACAGAATCGGATATATGAGACTGATCGGCCGGTCACCGGTCATGGCCGATCAGCTGAAAACCGGCCGATTCCGGTCACCGGCCGATCGATCGGTGCATCTCTAACCCAAACCTTTTATGAAGTCAAAATTCATGTGAAACCCATGTTTAGCTGTCATAAGAGTTGGTCGTTCCATCAAAAGTTAATAATACATTTCAAAACAAATTCACTGCACAGATCAAATTTTGTGAGTTCATGTAATTATTATGTTATCGCTACATAAATCAAACATATTTTCTTAGGGCTTCTGCTGTTCAAGATGCATGCCTGCCATAGAACTCCGCTGAGAGCGTGTGACAAGCCCTCTCAAACCTCTGAGGGGAGATTGCTCAGCTTTGTTTCTGAGCATGCAATTTTCAACAAGCTGTCACATCCTTTTTTTTTAAAACTCTGATTTAAGTGCAAGTTGCAGTGCAAGTTTTATATCGTCGGCTCATGCTCTTCCTTTAAAATGTGGAAAAAACCCAGCAACCACTTTATCTGAGTATTATAAAATGCAGGATTTTTCTATTGTGTTTAAGCGTTGTTCGACACTACAAGACTTCCACTACAGTCTTGTCTGAGAATTGCTCCCATCAGCCTACATGATTTCACTATTTATCAAATAGAAGCTAAGATCTAAAACTTTCCCCAAGCAAGTTGTCTGAGATTTAAGACCTTTGTCTTTATCTTGAAGTCCACTAAACGCAGTGATCAGTAAGAAACTGTTGTACTTGCAGAATGTTATGTTTTATTCCTTAAACACTATTTGAATTGCCACCATTTGATTTTCTTTTTTAATACTTTGAAACCCACAGCAAATGGGCTGATAAGGAACCAGGGGAAAATGCTGTCAACTGTCTTTTGAACATCCTAAGTTGCATTTGTTCTTATTTTTTTTAGATGTAAATGCTAATTTGCATAATGTGTAGCCCCCCAAAATGCTAGAATTTATGAAATTATTGACTTATTCCATGCCTACATAATAATAATGCTTTTCCCAAATGTGTTGGCTCACATCACATCAGTGTAGTCGGGAAATGTAGATCTGGCATATCATTTTTAGACATTAAGACAAAAAAGTTTACATAACTCCTACCAGCTTCCTATTGGTGCAGGTCAATGAGATATTAAACTTGCATACAATTCCTTTCATATCGCTCTGTCACCTAATCTTACTATTTGCCTGCTACAGTTTATGGAAGCAAAGGAATGGCTTACGTGCAATGTTGAGTAAAAGTTTTATTCCCCATTGATTTGTACTAGTATAGCTACCAAAGGTTTAGCACAGGCTGATGGCAATTTCTCAGAAACAAAAATACTGTTGTCATAAAATTTGGGACGACAGGAGATGTTGCTCAGCGACAGAAATATTCTGGAAATGTGTACACAGTACACAACAATGGCAACTTAGAAAAAATGGATATGGAAGGAATGAATATGAAATACAACTATTCCACAGCAACCTAACTTGCTTGTCTTACTGTTTGACCTGTTAATTGATCTTGTTGAACTGGACTCCTCAATAAATTGGGTTATATGACATACAGTTTACCATGTGACCCTAATGCACAACGGCATTCAACCAACACATATGTCATCATTCATCATGTTGCTTCATTTCGTACAGCTAATCTACCAAGTAATGTATTACCTGTTGGGCTACAGGTAGCCAAGCTTGGTGCTTCCCTTCTTGCTGTGGAGTGCGCTCAGTTGATCCTTGCGATTTAGCTCAAATGATTGGGGAAAAATCTATGTCAAACAAAATAATTACACTGAAATTAGATTTAATGAGCTTGTAAACAAGCTCTTTCCCTCCAGTTAATTCAGTGCTCATGCTGTTAGCTGGTCATTTGGGATGAACGATTGGCTCAGTTCCCCCATCATCCCATCACCCCCTCACCCCCTCACCATCACCAGTCTCCTACAGCACTGGTTCTTAATTGTCTTCAAAAAATTAATTTCGGAGGCACTCTAAAGAAAAAAATCGTCTTCCCTTCAAGATGTGCAAATTCTGTGCTTGCAGGCTTATTTATCTGTCAGGTAACCGATGGAGCATGTGGTTATTAAGAGTGCGTCAACAGTTGGATAATCTGGATGCGTATTGTGCACTTGTTCAAATAATTAAGTGCCTGAATATTTGCCCTGCTGTAGCATCTTCAATATAATACTTTATCCTATCATAATTATTTGATACATCTGTGCTTGCTGTCAGATATTTAGTCAGATGTGGCTGTCTTCTGTCAAACCTGCATTTTAGAATATGAGAAGAGACTTGACGTCATGACAAATGTCAAGATATCCCCTGACAAAAAATATAATGTGTTTTACCTTGGTAAAAAAATTGTACTTGAAGACCTAGCCGTAACTGAGAAAACAACACCTATTGTAAGTGCAATGTTTTAATGAAGCAGATTTGAGAGAAACAAAACGTGCTTCTCACGCTTTTTCACACATTTCGTGGGGTTAAGCAATTTGCTCTTGGTGATTTTACTTTCAAATCTCACCATGATCTCTAATTTAGGCTGACGACAGCATCTACAAACAAGTTTACCTGTTGAACTTCAAAGTTGCAGAACAAAAAAAAAACAAACTGAAATCTTGCTTTCTGATTGGCCAACTATTGACAAGCACAGCCATAATTGCCCTAAGGGTATATAGGCTTTTTAATTGCTTAAAGAAAAAAATAATAATTTATTGGCCACAGTAATTGGGACTTATCATAGTAAAATGAATAATAGCCTATAAATCAAATTATACCGGCCCTCAAGACACCATTTCAATTAAACATAAAATAGCATTTAAATCACCTGGGCAGCTTTAAATCACCTGAGCAGCCTCCACTCAATCAGCATTTGCTTTAATTAGCAAAGTATTCATCGAGGTCCCTGATGTACCTGTCCTTTTGCTCAAACTAACCGTCCATCTCGCATCATCACGCGAGGCCTAGCAATAAATAATTTGGTGTGCCTCGGCGTTTTGCTGCTTCATTGAACTGTGCCTGGGCTCTAGAAAGACGGGGAAGTGCAAGGCAACTCCTGCAACCTGTCGCTTCTCCGGGGATGCTGCTTCTCTTCCTGTTGCCGCCGTCTGTTAATGCTACACTTTCAAAAAGGAAAATGCATCGGTCCACTGCACACACTGTACCAGGCCCCCCCGAGCGATATGTCGCTGCACTCATATCACACAAATATTTCACAGGTCAGCATTTGTTCCACCAGTGATGTACCGGCGATCTGCATATGACAAAAATGGGATTTCAGCAATGATCGTTGAATATGTGTGAAGAAAATACGAGCCGACATAATTATTTGACACTTTATTTAGCCCTGTAGGACCCCACCCCCACAGGGAGGTCAGAGGCCAGGGTCAGCTACAGAACAGCAGTCCTGGAGCTGGTGGGGAGTCTTGCTCAAGGACTCTCCAGCAGGGCGGATGCTTGCTGATATGTGGTCTTGAAGTCGGGCGGTCCAGATGAAGCGTGGCCTTTCTAACCATTGGGCCACCCTGCTGCCATCATGAGTTACACTCTTTGTCTGTGCTAACCGGCAACCTGACGCATTTTTTGTCAACCTTGATTCTACATTTTTTGTTTTGTCAGTCTTCCTACTTGATTTAGTCCCTGTGACCATGTGGCTAGCATTAATGCATGCCCATCTTGTCATCTTTTTCAACCCCTCATTAGTTTACGTCCCTCTACTGAGACGGGGCCTGATAAACTATGCCGGATTCGGGCCCCCGCCGGGCCTCTTAGGCTCATGATAAACGTCGAAATCCTTCGGTTTAGCGAAATAAATTGATCTCTTGTTCGCACTTACTGCAGCATCTGTCTGTTGCTTCCCTCTCACGATGAATGTGTGGGGGATGCGCACTTGTTGTTGTGCAGTCTGCGAGGTGGTGTGGAGAGAGAAGCCAACAAACACTGTTGAGTTGGTTTGACCCGCTTGTTGTAGCTGACATGGATGCCATCAAAGAAAACCTTGCTGAGGGAGACTGCGGGTGTTCCAGATGAGTCAGACAGGACTTTGTTGTGGAAGCATCCGGAGCAGACCACCACTGTTTGGCGTTATATGGGACCTGTTCGTTTGGCAGGGGGGATTTTTTTGACCTGGATTAGATTTGTTCTTATGATCCCAGTGGATGCTGAACTGGAAGAGAACGTTTATTAAAGTCACAATGAAATGAAAAAGGACTTGTTAGCAAATTCTCCATATCACAACCTATTTAACAATAAATGACAGTGGTGAAAACCCTGTTCCCTCATCCTAAAACACCATGGTTGTGTTCACAATCAAATTCACATTCATAAGAAAAATGCAGATGTAAAGTGCAGAATTTATTCAAGTTCAGAATCTAAGAACACATTTATTTTCGAGATTTCAAATCCATTTAGACCATGATTTGCTAGTCAGATTGTGACTTGCTTGTGATAATCTTATGTTTCTACTTTTAATCAGAAAAGGTAGGAACATTTTTTTCTTTTTTCATCACAGGAGGTGTTAGAGCAACAAGAATTGGTTGTTGCCATCAGTGACTTTTAATTGTCATGAGGTCTAGTCTAACACACTGGCTTCTGGTCTGTGCTCTGGTGAGCCTGTTCGTTTGTTGAAGGCAAAAATTTTTGCTGTTGCTTTTGCCAGCTCCCACGCAGGGGCATGATGGTATATGATTTCACTCTCAGGATTAAACCTTTGCTATTAAGCAGCGTTTTCCGCCACGGACAAGAGCGTCCCGAGGGTCATTATCAATGATAGCTGAAGGCTAATGAATAAAGGCACGGTGATACATGGACTCCTTTTAGTTAGGAATGCCCACAGAGCAACTTGAGTCGATACAGCTTTTTATTGTGAAAAATACATCTTGCAGTGACGAGGAAGGCGACATTTGCCAGGTACCTGCTCTTTGCCTTTTGGCATTTGAGGGAAAACTGGTGTGAATTGTTTGAGATTACTGGAAAAACTCTCAAATTATGCCATGGGCTGTTTTTTTTTTTTTTTTTTTTTTTTAACTCAATGACATTTTACGTCATGCTCCAGTTATCAAATTAAAAGGAATTGCACTACTTTAAATATTTCAAAATGAAACATTGGCAGCGTCTTAAAAAAAAAAAAAAAATCTTTAATAATCATTTGGGCCACTGACTCCACTGTTGTTCTGTAATTGGAAGATTAAAATGCATTTATCTCCACTCACTTCCTCGGCAGTTTTGGATTAGTTTAGGTGGACGGGGACTTTGTCTCTTTCATGTGGTATCTCTTAGCCAATAAGGCACTTGTTCCTTGTGTGTGTGTCTGGATGTGTGTGTATATTTGTGGACAGTGAGGTAGAGATGGTCTAAAGTTTGACTGATATATGGGTTTTTGGATGCCAATACCGATGTTTTTGCATAGCCGGTATTACATATCTTTCAATTTCACCATTTCCACACCAAAAAATGACACAGACTCAGCGTTTGCCCCTGTGCTTTTATTCTTGGCAAGGTGGAGACAGCATTTAGACCATCATAGGACACTGAAACTGTCCATAGAATCCCAGACTAATGAAATTATTTCAGCTGGGTTAACAGCTCCTTAAGGCAGGGTGAGGCAGCTTTCACTGCAGGTTTTACAGAGTGCTGAGTAAAATCCTCCCACACCACACAGGAATGACTTCTCTGCTCCGACATCTGATATGAAAATAGTAATAATAGGAACATATTCACCAGCTGCAGTCAGATTTTGGATAAAAGGCTGATATCGGCTCGCTATATCGGCAAGCTGCTATATGGTCTAATCCTATAACAGTGGTCTAAAGTCAGTGAGCCGCTAGCAGCCTCCTGCCCCTCTGCGCGGGTAATAGAATTCAAATCCCCCCCACCTCACAATGAGAAACATGCATCTGAGGCAATGTGAGCTCTCTTTTCTCCCTCTGCCTTTACCTTCCTCCCTCTCTCTCTTTCTCTCCCTCTCTCTCTGAAATCCTCTCCACCTCACCATCCCTCCCACCCCTCACCCTGCAGTCAGTGCTTGTCCTAGATTTATTGCTCTCCCCTCACTCTCTCTCTTTCTCTCTCACACACACACACACACACACACACACACACACACACACGCACTCTCACACTCGCTCAGTCATTCACCACTTAAGCTACTTCTCATTTTCTCCCACACTCTTCACTTCTGATTTGCCAGAGCGACGTCTGTTTTTAATCCCAGCACAATTAGCAAACAAGGAGACTCTCCCATGACAATACTATACCAAGGTGGTATGATAATATTTCACTTTTTATTTATTTATATTGTTTTTTTTGCTTTGCGCTCCCCTCCCCCCTGGCACTCATTAGCTTTGGCACAAAGCCTGCCCAGAATGGTACTTTTATTCTGTTCTTCAAATGCACAAAAGCTTCCTCTGAATATATAAGATTCTCTAAATGCCAACAGAACCCCCCCCCCCCCCCCTCCCCTCCTAGGAGTAGTACTTCTCATCTGGGACAAAATTGAGAAGTGTCTGTTTTCCAAATTGGGACACCTCCGCGAAAAAACTTCTGGCGGGCGGGAAGCAAATTGATTAAGTGCCCAACAGTGAAATACATATGCGCTCCATGGGCCCCGAAATACGCTGCCAAAAAGATCCGGGTCCAGTAGTTAACCATCTCAGACTATAATTATGAGCGATGCTAATTTTCTCCTACACATAAGGATACATTCATATTATCAACACTGCTGCCTTGTGAAAGCGGTCATATCTCGGTGGGAAGCGGTGGCTCTCCAGAGGTGTTCTGAATCTTGACTCTTTGGAAATCTTTTATTTTTATTTTTATTTTTTTTTACAGATAATAAGGATCTACGCATGAAGTATGGATGTAATACATCTAAGGATAGCAAGAATTGTGTATGAATTATTAACATTTAGCAGGTGAGATTCATATAGAGCGGTCACAAATGCAGAGACTCTATTGTCTGTAATTATGGCAGGTGATCTCTGGGAAGTGCAGTGCAGGAACACCACAGCAATGAGCGCCTAGCAACAAAGATGGAGACATGGACATAAAAAAAAAAAAAAAAAAAAAAAAAGAAACCACTCCAAATAACACATGGAGAATACCAGTGCGCATTATTTCCTTTGCGGCCATTTTTATATCATAAAAATGAAAAAGAATAAGGACATAAAGACCTCTCAGGTTTTTACTTTAAGCTGTGAGTATTTTTGGCCATATTCTTACTTTTCACGTGATTCCTGGGTGCCGTGACTTTGACTCTCGCGCTCCTCACCGCCGGTTTGCTTGCAATGCTGCCGATCCAGGCTTTTCAGCTCATTCTACTGTTGCTCTTATTGCAAGTCACTCCGGATCACAGCGCTGGCGAGATGCCCAAAATGTGATGTGATGTAGAAACTCGGAGAGGCTTGATGGCTACTGGCCCTGCTCTCCTTCGTGATTTGGGTATTAAGGTCGGCTGTTTAGAGCATGACAATCCTGAGTGATACAAATCTCCCAAGTCACTCATAATCTCTTGAGACAAATCATCTTATTTATTTATTTTTTTCCCGAGTTCAATTGTTTCTAGATATTTAGAGACCTGTAATTGTGCTATAGCCCTGTAACTCCACTATGGACTTCAACTGTTTTGACTTTCTGGTTTCACTCCTAATTGATTCCAATCCCAATTTGATTTAGAAAAAACCTGATGTAAATTAATGTCTGGAGCAAACCATGGAAAATCTCACCTGGACCCAGCTTGTCAATCTGTTTTGTTAAAGGTAAAGTGGCTCCAAGAAATAAGATTGGGGAGTAAGTTGTGCGTGGTTTTCCATTGCTCTACTCTTTCTGAAGTGTTGAATAGGCCGACAGAGGCTGAACAAATGCACAAACCTCTGCAAATTCATATCAATAATAGGGATGGGATGATATATCCAAATTCAATATATCGCAATACAAAAATGTGACAATGCGTATCGTGGGGCAGAAAAATGAATCGCAGTATTTTTATTCTGCTGTAGCAATCTGCAAATGGTGAATATCACCCTCATCCCTATATGCTGGAACATGGGAGAAGTTTCTGTGGGGAGACCCGAATATTGTAGTTTGCCTCGCATTTCTGTTATACATTGCAGTGTGCATCAATCAATCAATCAAACTTTATCTATATGGAACATTCCATGCAACTCAGTGCAATACAGTGTGTTTCCAATAAAGGAAAGATGAGAAATGAGATGAATAAAGACATGGAATCAAGACATGGAAGTAACGGAAAGAGAAAATAAAAGTAGAAAAACGCATGGTCCATTATAGCACTGCTCCCTAACTAAAAGCAATTTAAAGGTGCGCTTTCAGCTTTGTTTGAAAATGTCAACCGTTTCCACTGCCCTAATTTTCACAACTGATCTTTTTTTTATTTTATTATTACCAATATAGTAGCCTGTATTTGACGAGCCACGGCGCAGGCTTCAGACAAACCACAAAGCTGCTTTGTTTTGATGACGGCTTCCCCTAAGGATTACTCAAAACCAATACCTAAAACAGCCAATTAGTTATTGGCTGGCAGGTAGCTGAAATCTTTCCTAGCTAGACTTTGAGCCTCTGCCATTTCCAACAATGAAAAAAACACCCAAAAAAACAAACTTGCATCACCTTGAAAGACGATTCAATCATTAAGTTATTTTTGCTGAAATGATGAGTAGCTATCATTTGCTGTGTCATCATGTCAGTTCCCTTAGGATAATCCATGGTTGCTCTCCAGAAGTGAAACAAGGACAGAAAGCGCTTGCATCAGTTTGGTAATTGATCCTATTAGGCATCTGCTGTGGACTAGTGTCTACCTCCTATAGAGTATGCTTTAAAAACGGAGGTATATTCAAGCATTATAAAGTAACTGTTGCAAAATGACAATCATGCAGTTTTAGGTCAAAGAGATGATCATTCAGTGCGAGGCCTTTACGGGTCATAAAATAGTCGAGCGCTTTGAAACGGCATGGGACATCTGTGGCGAGAGTAAATCCACATTAAGAAGCTCTCAATAATGTCTGTGTCGCAAGAAATGGAGTGTGCTGGTCGGGGCGTTATTCATTTTCCTACAAATGCATATCAACGGATAATCCTGAATTTTCTGGGAAATTGCATCAGGGGTGCTGATGCTCGGCTCGCGTCTTTGGGGGAATATTTCCGATGCCGTCGGTCGGTTGTTCCACATTCCACTTATTACCGTATTTGCTTTTTTTTTTTTTTTTTTTTCTCTCCGCAGCGGTGGCATTCCCGCTCACATGACTCGCCTCCGCAGGTATTTGTTAACTCGCTGAGTAATCGCCGTCTGGGTATACGGCGCCGAAAATCCTCACGGGTCCCTCAAGAGCCGTCAAGTGGAGCACGCTATAAATGAAAGTAATATAAACGGTTGCGGTAATATGGTGAGCTAAAGGGGAAATGGGTTAATTACCAAAGTGTCAAAACACCCAGGAGTGGAACATGATTGCGCATGGTTAAATGGGCACAATGAAAGCATGTTTTCAGTCTTCCTGGGGGGAGTGCACTATAACCAATGCAATGTGACATAGTAACCTATCTCAAGAGGCCAGACCGTGCAGCTCTTTGAAGCTAGGTTCGGGATTCACAGACTCGAGCTCTTCCATTGAACTGCGGTGGGGAAACGGAGATAATACACTGAAGCCACATCTGAACCGATGAGTTAGACCGCTCTGCTTCAGTGGAATTCATTATGTGACCCATGAGTGGCAAGCGGGACCGTTTTGAAGGTAAGCGACGGGACGTAGCGCCACCGCGAACCTGCAGTGTTTAGCCGATGTTAATGTCTATCCGAGTTGGAGGAATTACAGAGGTGCTTGTCACTCACAGCGCTTTCCAGAGCACGCAGCTGTACTGTACATCTACGCATCCGCCATTGGGGCATAAAGTGTGTAATCCAGAGGCCAGGGGATTGGTCGGGGGTTGTGTAAGTCAAATGCAGTCATAATCTGTTAGCACTGTTTTTCTGCCTTCAGCGTTAAGGCAGAAACGCACTGGCATAGTCCGCTGTGCCTGTTTCCAAGCATGCGGTTTTCTCAGTGTCCCGCTGCAAAGAGCCATGTGGCGGATCAGACCACCTTGATGCACCTGCTCCAGACTTGGTTCACTTTTGTCAAGATGACCAGGTTGATTGTTTATCATGAGGTTTCTGGAACTGCAGTGACCTAGTTTGATGACACGATCCATGTTTTTGTGTCCCTCCTCCATGATACATGGTATGCAGGACATTATGTAATCATGGTGCCATCTGTCTGTTTGTCTGTGGACACATTCTTATGAACACAATAACTCAAGAACAATACATGATGGAATACTTACACCACAGGTTCCCCCTATAGAGTAGATGATTTGCTTAGCGTTTGGAGCACCTTGCTGCATAAATCTACACATGGAGGAAAACAGATTTTCTTGAAGCTACTATAACTCATATTAATTCATTTTAAGTTCATATTAATACCACCCATGTGTTATGTGCAGACAAGTATGTTGACATAGAAATATATTCACCAATTAATGCAATAATGAGCTTAAATAAATGACCTAATTAGCATATCTGGTTCTGTTTTAATATATCATGGTCATTATGGCGGGGCACTAGGCAGCTCAAGTGCTTCTTGTTAATCTGGGTGTGGAGAAGTAGGCTACAGGAAGCAAAGACCTGGATGAGGAAATGTTAATCAACAACATCTAAAAAAGCACTTTAATATGTCTGATTTAAATTCACTGCAAAGCACGGCATCATTTTCTTTCCACAATTACATGTTATTCCTCTGCCAAGCAATATAGGCCTGGTTCTTAAACAACAGCTAAGTAGCAGTATGAGTGGTGATTTTAAGTCATCGCTTTAATATTTAACTGTTATGAAGTCCTTTGTGTTTATATGTCATAATTTTATATCATTACGATTTTAAATGAACTGTTGATATGGTCACAGGTGTGTTTATTAGCTATTTTATAATAGGATTATATGTTTTATGTCAGTCCCTGCAATGCACCATCAGTTTAGAAACATCAAATTCAAATTTTTGAGTTTTTGTTTCCATTCCAATCAAGCCTTTAGTGACATTTGACCTTTTGTTAATGCATCTTTGATCGTATAATTGTTTCAGTTGGTTTAAGCTTGAATATGCTAAGCAGATGTCTGATATTAAAGGTCAGCGTTTCTCACTGCATCTTGTTAACACTGATTGCCTCACATATCCAAATCTCAGACATCCAAAGAAACCCTATCTATTTTTTTTTTGTTTATTTGATTCAAGGTCTTCATAAATATTTTGTCTCTCATGTTGAATGATCAGCGACCACTGTGTTTTTGTAGCGTTTGTTCTAGCGTGCTTCAGAAGTGAAACATGAAGCACGTTGTTGAGCAAGGGGTTTATTTACTATGATCGGGACAGAATCACTCTTGATGTTGTTTAAACAGACAAATTCTAGCGTAGACCGAAGGGCTTAGAGACGTTACGTGGCTCACCGCAGGTTTCTCGTGAACTTTATCGCTCAAGGAACAAAGCTTTAACAAACTAACAACCGTAACAAATATACACATCTCAAAAAGATCAAATCTAAGTATTATCTCCTTTAGCAAAGCTGAGCGAGTCTAGAAAACCCGAGCATTCAAAGGCCAAAACAATCCAGAACTCCTTGGCTATTAGCGGTAATTCAATAAGTAACCTCCGTGTGTTGTCGAGGGCTGTTGCTCTGTCTGATAATCTTCCCCCGCCGAACCGGTTTAATTAAGACTTCATCGCTTCAGGGTCATTGATTGAATGTGTTCCTGCTCTCTGAAATCCACATCCAGCGTCTATAATCTCGTTGGCATTGATCAGTTTTTGCTTTATACTGTTTTCTCTTCCGAGGTTTCTTACACCATAAAACAATGGCATCTTAGAAAAAAAAAAAACAGTTGGCCCTAATAACTTAGATCGGTATCATTTTAGGGTTGGCAGCAGATCTTATTGCTCAGTATCTGTCTTTTTACACTCATCTTCAGCCCTATCCAGACGAGACTAATATTACCTAAGGCTGTCCGCTGATTTTAATCAAAAGCAGATCTGCCTCATCTCTTAATTTGTAAAGTAAAAATTCCAATTCCAACTACAAATTTTGCTGTGCTTAATCAGAAAGTGACATATTGTAAAATTTGACGTTTTAGAACTATATCACTGGTGATTTCAGCAAAGTTCAATATGCAACTGCATTTCAGAAAACGCAGAGATGGAGAGATAATTCATTAATTACATGAGGCCATAATACTGAGGTTCAGTCACCAATAAAATCGTCCAAAATCTGGAAGATGGCCTTTGCTCTGCCTTTGTTAAATGCGTGAGATCCTTCAGTGTGGAGCAATGCCTTTCACTACCTTTATCAGTCATCACGAAGGTCCTGAAAGACCTGAAAGACCTTTCATGTACAAACGCCATTTTATCAACGTGTCATTCAGGCTTCAGAAAGCGGTCCAGTGAGGTGACTACTGCTTTGAAGGCAGTGTATTATATCATTAAAGCCAAGGATAAAAAGTGTTGTGTCGCTCTCTGTAATGATTCGTCAAAGGCGTTTGACATGGTTGAGTATGGTATAGTGATTCAGAGGCTGGTCAGGTTCTTTCTTCTCTCTGTGAGGTCTTAATGAGCTCAATTTAATGGACTCCTGTATGGTTGGACCCAAGTATTAAGTGCTTGGTCCACTTTTATTACTTCCTCCAAGGTGGTTATGTTTATGCCTGCTGGTTTTCTCTGTCTGTCAACAGGATATCTAAAAAAATTATGAACGGATTTCAATGAAATTTGGTGGATTTTGGTGGTGATCTGGGATTTCCACCACTGGACAATTTGTGTTTTTTAACCATAACTATGAAATCTATGTGATCTGCACTCACTCAGGCTCTTAAAGTTATTATCTGCTTTAGAGCTGCAACGATTAATCGATTAGTTGTCAACTATTAAATTAATCGCCAACTATTTTGATAATCGATTAATCAGTTTGAGTAATTTTTCAAGAAAAATAAGTCAAAATTCTCTGATTCCAGCTTCTTAAATGTGAATATTTTCTTGTTTCTTTACTCCTCTATGACAGTAAACTGAATATCTTTGGGTTGTGGACAAA
Organism: Centroberyx affinis; assembly: GCF_046629955.1. Lineage (NCBI taxonomy): Eukaryota > Metazoa > Chordata > Actinopteri > Beryciformes > Berycidae > Centroberyx > Centroberyx affinis. The sequence continues at coordinate 248,025 of NW_027280654.1, read as the reverse complement.
ACAAGGCATTTGAGGACGTCATCTTGGGCTTTGGGAAACACTGATCCACATTTTTCACCATTTTCTGACATTTTATAGACCAAACAACTAATCGATTAATGGAGAAAATAATCAACAGATTAATTAACAATGAAATAATAGCTAGTTGCAGCCCTAATCTGCTTTTGATATTGTGCAGTCTCAACTGAGGTCCTTTGGATAAAATCATTGGTCAAAATGGCATATGTTGGCCATCTCTGGCCAGGCCTAGGCTCAAAGGTACTGGTACTCTTATAATGCCATACTGCTTTCGTCCTATTTCTGTATTTATATCACACACAGAAATATAGAAAACAGTATAGTCTGGGCTGCCAAGATTTATTTTGACCCAGAGATCAGACACAGCAGGGCAAGAAAGCCTTCATGACCTCTGCCAACTTGACATTGAATCAGCTGCAGAGCAAGTTAAAACTTAAGTTACTCTAGCAGAGGCCAAAGCATTATTTTGATCTTAAAGAGGATTAATTGATTGGAAACTGTCATCAGACATAGGCAATAAAATATCAACATGTATCTTTAGGAATTTGAATGTTCCACAAATGTATAAAAATTAACAAAATGCTTTCAGGAAGAAGTATATCAAAATGAAATTGAATTCAAATATGATTCAGAATACTGGATATGCATTTTTTTTTTCAGTTGGTGATTGATCAACATTCATGAACAAACCTACGTATTACTTCATGCCATGTTAAAAACTTGATTGACGAAAGAAAGAAAAATCATTTTAGGGGCTTTGATCCCAGGGTTTGAATGGCTGCAGACTTGAACACCCTATGAAATAAAGGCATGTGGGTCTTGGTGTTGGATGTGCAGCAAACATAGCTAATAACCCTTCAGCAGGACATATACCATCTGTCCTTTGAGCCTAATTTGGTGTATAACTATACATATTCCACTGGTATGAGTGGAGGCCTTATGGTGTGGGCCTAATGGTGTGATGAGTCGCTTGTTTTTATCATTCGATCGTCTCATCCGCCTACCATCAAGCTGTGTATTTCTAAACCTGAAAACTTGTATCATCAGAAGCATCTTGTTAGAAGTTACATAAGGGTGTTTTTCAAACCTGCAGAGAAAAAGTGTGCAGAATTAAAAACATATTTCAAGTTCATGTACCGCAGATACTCCCCCATCTGCAGTTGTTGATGTTTTGATTAAATTGTCTGACAGTAATTGCCGCTTATGGACGGTTGCTGTTTGCCCATAGTCCACACAGACCTCATGTGTGAAATTAGAAGCCAGGAGTTATTAGCCGTTTCCTGCTCTGGTGTCAATCCCACCACTGTAGCGCGGTTCGTATTTCACTCACACAAGGTTTGCGATATGAGGAACACAGTCAATATCGGAGCATTCTTATTTGTCAAGTTAAATAAGTTGTCTGGGAATATAGACCCCATGGGCCTTCTACAACGGCTCAGTATTGATATCTGGATTTGTATAATGTATGTATTTCACTGACAGTTAAAGCTCTGACTTTGCCACGACGCTTCATTATGAAATCTGCTCGCTTGGCCATGTTGTTTATGCGGCGCGCCCTGCTTTGTCAATTTGCTGTCTCGGACTAGACAAGGAAAGGAAGGGTGGGGGGGGGGGGGAAGAGGATAGCAGAGACAGTGATTTGCTACTGTTAAAATTTCAATTTTCCACCCCAGAGGAGGGTTGTTCCACATGAAAGAGAATGAAAATGCTGTTCTAGGAGAAAACCGCTTTGGAAGCTATTTCAAGTTCCCGGGTTAGGTGTTCGGTTTTAAGTAAATTTTTGCACAATGTAAACGTCACCTGCTTTAATTTGAGTTGGGGAAATTGATAAATGGCACACAGGAATGGACATTTTCCATTATTTCCACAGATTGGTTAATTACGTTTTTAAAATTGCATTTAATGGATTGAATTGAGTTAATCCAACAGAATAGTCCATTTTTAGAACATTCATCACGCTGAATCGGCTGCACATGCAAACTAGAGGGAAAGGGACTTGTGGTATCTGATGTATGCAAAAGAAAATAGGCCAGTATGATTCATAGCTTACCTAAACCAGTGGACAACAAACTGTCATGCAATGCAGCCACAACAAAATCCTGCAGGTTTACTTTCCTTTCCTTTCCTTATTCAAACTTTAGTCATCTCCCATCTGGGTTATTGCAGCTCCCTACTAGCTGGCCAATCCTGCAATACTCCCTTCAGCCCCTCATCCTGAATGCTGCAACCTGCCTCGTCGTCAACCTTCCCAAATTCTACCAGGTCACACTCCTTCTGCACTTCAAAATTCAAAAAAACCTCAGTGCTGGTGTACAAGGCTTCAAAGGGATCCGCACCCCCCCCCCCACCCCCACCCCACCCCATAGCTCCAAGCCACGGTCCAGTCCAACATTGCCGGCCCCATGTTCTGCATTCTGCCACTACTGGCCCAGTGGTAACAGCTCTTTTCCTTCACGGCTGCTCTGTGGTGAAATGACCTTCTCACTTCAGTCACAACAGCGGAAACCACTCCACTTCTTCTGTGAAGGCTGAAAACACTCTTTTTCTTCTTCTCCCCACTCATTCAATCCTTTCCATCTCTGCCCTTAGCTCTTTTGTTTCTTCTTTTAGCACTTACCTCTTGGTCATATTAGAAATATATAGGAATGTTGTCAAAGCTCTTATGGCTCTGATCCCTGACCTCCGTAGTATTGTTTGCTTATAATGTTAGTCATGTAGGAATTGAAGCTGATTGTTCTGGTGGATTCATTGCAAGTCGTTGTGGAGGAGTGCTTCAGCTCAATGCCAGAAATGTGAATGTGAATTGAAGCATCTTGCTTTCAGTTCCGTAAATGCAAACAACAGCCAACCAGATCTGTCAGTGTATTTTTTCCATTGCATTTCCATTGTAGTACAGACCTTTATTCAAACTAGCATTTTCTGACAACCCAACCTGCTTATGCATGACTTCTAGGTGATGCTTAAGTCCTTAACAGTCCTTAAGATTTACTGTTAGGATAATGTCAGGTTAATTAATTGCAGCTAACAGGATGGCAAATGCGCATGTTGATGCCCAAGCTAGAATTTTGTTGTTTGTCATTTGAATGTACAATTGATATATTTGGGTGTGATACTTTTAAGCCGTTATATTGGTCAGCTTCACAGACAAAACAGGTGGCAAGCCTGGAACTAGCACTAAGCTCTAGAAAAAGCTTAGTGCTAGTTCGAAAGATGCCATTTAATTAATCAGTTATGTACTCGTTATTGTGTACTAACCTGGGCTACTTAAAAATATGATTAATGTGATTAAAGTTCAAACAAAGTCTACTTTGATGAACTGAAAGATCAATCATCTTCATCCCTATTCAAGGAACAGTGGGTTCTTTCTGTTGATTAGGGTTAGACATACAGTATATACCCTTCTGCGGTATTTAAGGATTTTATGTGACTTCAAAGGTAATATTAGCATCATGCTTAATATAGCCATGTCAAATATGAAATGACATCGCATCTGTATGGGAATACAGAGGCGATGTCAGCGCTGAGAATGCCCGTTGCATATTTATGAGCGTGCTCAGTTTCATATTCCCATTTCCCATGTCAGAGGAAAGTTTTACAAGAGCTCTTCATGCCTTGACAAATTACAGTGCGCCCATACTATTGGGTATTAGAAGACAGTGGCATAGTTGCGTTGAAGAACACAGGAGCCAACATCTCCACTCATTTTTGCCAAGTTTGTCATTGTTCCACGCTCAAAGAGTGGAGGAACAGTGGAAAAAAGTGGGACTTGTGTGCCTGTCAGGGTAAAATAACATGCCGTCAAAACAAGTGCACCCTGCTGCACCCCGCACGGCATTCTCTGAGCCTTTGTTGTTAAGTATTGACAGCGAAAAATGATGGTCGATATCTGTTTTGAACTGAGGTATTGTCTTTCATCTTGCCCTCCACCATAATTGAGTGTGCCGACTTCCAAAGTAAATAGTTCTGTGGAGTGAATGTTGGATAACAGCTCCAGAACTGTGTTTACTTGAAGTGGGGGGAAAAAAAAAAGAAAGACTTTTTTTCTTATCTCTTGGCAAATGATGTAAGTTTGCCAACACACCCGGAGTAATAAAACGGGTCTGTCGCTGCACTTGTCATCGGTTGGGTATAAAGCTTTTTATCCTCATGTTTTTTCAGTCTGTTAAGAGTGTTTGATATGAAAACAGATATCTCCCCCCCTCTTGTTTTGTCTTTTCGGGAAAGATGTAGGCTGTAGCTCCACTGATGGCCAGGGTTTGGTGTTGGTTCCAATCAGATGAAAAGCCTCCTCCTGGTTCTCAGCTGCTCGTCACACAGCAGGTGTTCCGTATTTGCTGTATTGCGCTCTTTGCCGGCGTGAAGAGAGGCAGCCATGTTGTAGGCTCCTGCGAGATTGCCTATCATCTCGCTTCTGCAAAGAAAGCGTCTGTAGCCTAAGAATTAGCCTGGAGAAGCCTCGGCTCTGAAGCCTCAGGATTAAGACCGTACACCATGTCGGGCTAATATGTCTCTCGGCTGCGTTGCTGTGATCACGCGAAGATTTCACTCATGTAAGGCGAATCAGAAAGTACAGTAGACAAATGCCTCTGCAAGTGTGTGCAGATTGTCTGCCGGTACAGCAAAGTCGTCACATGACGTCTTTGATGGGTAGTAGCCACTAGCATTCCAGGAAGCTTCAGCTGCGGGTCAGCCCACTGGGACTCTGCAGGAACTGTGCCCCCAAGACATGAGGAATTAGTTTCCGCTTATCTCTCATTCACAGCCATATTGGCTAATCTTATCTCGCTGGCTCTGTGTTTAAGAACAGTCTTGTGAATTATTTGCTCACCCTTAGTGAAAGGCTTCCAGGTACAAAGTACTCTAGAGTGTGCTGTGCTTGGGTGAGGAAAGGATTAAGGATTGAAAAGTCTCTCTTGGTATTGTTCTTGCAGGTGAATATCTTTTTTCCAGCAGTAAATTTTTTATTTTGCTGGGTTTGGCTGGGTCACAGAATCGAAAAGGGCAATACTGAGCTGCACATTTCAGACAGGCTGTCTTTAAGCTGAGCTTCCCAGCACCGATCTTAGAACCTAAGTACTACTCTATTGAAAATCTTGAGACCTGGGATGCCCATTTCAAAAGTTATCTGTGTGTTCAGGTACCGTATGAATTAGGGTTCAAGAGTTTTCTAGAGTTCTCTTATCATCTTCTCTACCATCCTCACTCCCTGATAGCTTCCATTACAAGCTATAAAACAATATTCTATAATAGACTACTTGGCTGCTGTCCAAGGATATACCTCATCCATTTGATACCCGCAGACCTAATTGTCTGTGGCAATCAAGCCTCCAGCTTTTAGTGGTGTGTGAGAGTGTGTACTCACTGTGGGTACACAAGCCTTTTATTTAAGGTCGTCTTCTCACCTGCTTTACCTTAATTGGTCTCAATCAGAAGTGAATTTAGTACTTTGGTGCACTAGTTCAATGGTTTGGTGATGCTTCCCATCAACAAACAAAACATGTACAAAGTCGTGTGATCATTCATCAGATGGATTATGAAGATACACACTGACATTGAGAGGAAAATGGCAAGCATAGGTGAAGCATCTATTCATCCGGTCATTTCCTTTCATTTCCAAGGAAAAAGCAAAGGGAGTTACATGTCTAACTGTAACGCAATGAGGAGCTCACTGTACTAAATGCTTAGACCAGACTAATTAAATCATACTAGTATTCTTGACATAAAGAGACCCACCACAAACGGACCATTTTGGGTCCTGAACAACACTTTGGAATCACTGGCTTAGACTGTTCATCATGTATAGACCATATCCTGAAGAATGGAGTCATTACAATATAAGCTTCATCACTTTCTTAGATTATGCATAGAGTTGTAGACATGATTACCATGTTATAAATGGAAAAGCTATGAGACAAATTTAATTCTAGACGTGGTAGTTTTGTCAGAACAAAGTTGAGCACTATTTGAGGAGCAAAATTAACTTGCTTCAGTCCGGTGATTTATGACACCTCATACATAGCCTAGTCTACCAAGGAGAGCCAAGTAGTGCAGCTTGTTTTGAAAATAATTGCGATTAAAAATTATTGTCCTTCGGTAGTATACAGTGTTGGATGATGTAAAAGTGCAAAACTGTCTGCAAGGTTTGCCTGAATCTAAATAGCATGACGTATTTCAAAAGCAATACATTGTTTGATGTTTTGGCTCTATAATCATAATGCTTTGGGTAGCATATGACACAAATGAGGTTAAAGTGTGTGTCGGCTTTGATTTAAGCAAATTTGACATACATGGTCCCTCCGATTTCAGGGTGCCAACGGTATTTGGACAAATTAAGATCACATAAAATCAAATAGTGAATTTTCATATGTAGTCAAATTTCTTGATGTGCAATGACGCATCAATGAATGCCAAGTCTGCAAGCCATCAACATTGCCAGACTCTTGATATGATGTCGTTAGTGTATCTATTCAGCCTTTTTCCTTTCCCTGTATGTTATTAGGACTCATCTCTGAATACATTTGGCTCCGAAGTACTCTGAAGCATTGAGGAACAGAAGTGGCTGTCTAAATGAGTTCAAGTAAACAAGGGTCAGAGCTATCAAACTTGCTTTGAATCATCAGGCCGCCGCTGCAGACCGAGCGCAAAACTAGTCATTCATGTCTGTCTTTTTTCGCCGCACTGAGTTCACTGTGGAACTCTATGGGAAACATCAGCAGGGGAGGGAAAAAAAACAGCTAAATCACCCATGCCCAGAGCGTGATGGTATCTGGCAGCTTGTTTGCATCTCTCCTGCATGCGATTTGACGTTGTTTTCATCCACTCTGGCACATCGTAGATGAACTTGTATAGAGACGCAGCAAACTGTAAAGAAGGCTCGGTCTGCCATCTATTAACTACAAAGAACGTCAAATGGCAGGGTGCAGGAGGAAGACAAAGGTTTCTCCCTTAGCTGGTCTGTGATTCAATAAAACAGCATGCCATTTTCCACTTAACTATTTATCATCCATCTCCTCTGTGAATTCAGTTAGCGAAGTCTGTAGACTTTTTTTTTTTTTTTTTTGTCTAGCGACTTGATCATCTTTTCGTTTACCCCCACCCCCGCTATAATGCAGTCTGTAACTGGAAATGTCTGGCTCAGGAAATCTTTTCTAACTGGACAGAGATGAAGCAGCAAATGGACTGCTGCAGTGACTGGGCGGAATGAAAGATTTTGACGAGGACGCAATTAACTCTACTTTTTGTTATCGTTTAAATGCAGCAGAGGAAGTTTAAGTTAAGAATATGAACACACAACCACACACACAGTCGTCCTTCCCCCCCCCCCCCCCCCCATATCTCAGTCATGTGCACACTGGACCGGAGAGCTGTTCGGAGAGCCACTAAGAGCTTGTCAATAGAAGAAAATTAAATTATGAGCCCATTTCATAGGGGCAGGAGTTCTCAATGCATTTGTTTTTCTTTCTCATACCCATTCAAGACATACGTTGGGAGAATATTAATAAATCTTGTTACAACTTCTGTATCTTTTCATATCCACCAAATAAACCTAGATGCATCATGAGCAATAACTTAAATCTCCTTGAAGCTAACTCTTCCACACAAAATACTCCTTGGCAATTTATGACTTATAGCTTCAAACATGAGAGAAGATGTAATAGAAAGAAAAAGAGAAAAAGACAAGATCTGTATTTCTTTTCACGCTTGCTTCTAACAGGCACAGCAGGCTTCTTATTTAATTTTTTGGTTTGGTTCATGTTTGGCTCAATGCCAAAGCTTGCTCATTCCTCTGTAGATATTGTGTAATGTATGATACATTGTAATTTTGTAGGACTTGATGCTCTGTATTAGTTCTAAATAATTTCTTTGAATCACAGCGGTTGCTCTTTGATAAAGATCATGTTGTCATCCTTCTATCTAAAGGGTAAGAATGTATTTATAAAAGAAGCAAAGATGAATTTCAATTATTTAGACCTGACCACCTGCAATGGCTACCAGTGCTAGTACTAAGAAGCTGAAATATTTTTAGCTTTTTTATTTTTTTTAGCTTTATTGTTTGGTCTGAACCATCATGGAAAAGTTTCCTTTGTAACTTTAGTGTAGCATTTCTTTAGCTTAGCTTGTGTCCATACTAGTTAAGAGTAGGGATGGCACGATATATGCTTATCTCACAATACGATTCGATACGCAATATGGGGTTCACGATTCAATACAACCACAACACGATGTATTAAATAAAAGTTTAACGACAACAAAGTGTTTATTTCTGAGCCACAAATCTTTCTAGCAATGGTTTTAGCTTGCTAGAATGTAAACAACAATTTCAAAATGTCATTACGTCATTACAAAGTGACAATAATATAATTTGGATGGAGAGCTTGTGAAATTGTGATGGTCAAGCTGTCTCATTTGTGATTACTACAGCAGAATAAAATGTAACTAATATCGTTATTCATTTTTCTGCCCCACGATACGTATTGTCACATTTTTGTATCGCGATATATTGCATTTCGATATATCGTCCCATCCCTAGTTAGGAGCACATGAAGAAATAGCTGAATATGAGCATCAGTCCAGACTGTGGTTTGGCCTCAGTTCATTTTGTTATTCTAGGTGTTCCAAGCATGAGGAACTGCTGGATATCAGATGTCAACATCCATCTCCTTCTATCCATACAGTTTTGAGTTTTGTGTTTGTTTTCTGTAGTTGGCTCAGATAACATTCTCACTCCTAACCAACCGCACTGCAGTTCTCTTGTTAGAGGACTGAGATCCATATTTTCAGGCGTCTCGGTGCGGCTGTTTGGTGCCAGCAGAATTTGAATGGCATTCTTCTCACCTGGACAATCGACCCAAACTAAAAGAGGAAACGCAGAGTTCGAATAATAAAATGAAACCCCTCCAAACATTCTTGCTGTCAAAATCCCATTTAAAAATTCACTTTGTAATGCTGCAAGAGGTAGTTTTTTTTTTTATAAGAAGGCGCTGGCTCCAGTCAACATTTGTCTGAATATTGCTGCTGACATTGCTAGTTACCTATAGATCATATTTGGCTAAACAGCCTATAAATAAGTTGTGTATCCTTCTGGGAGGGGGATTTATGAGCTTCAAGCAGCATTTCTGTGTTGCTGTCTGGCCTAGACACCGCATCTTCTAAGTGCCGTTCACAGAGCAGCTTCCTTTACTCATCCCTCTCAATTCACGATCGTATTTTAGAGATGTTTCACTGCTTAAAATCTTACAAAGTGCATATTTTAATGCTATTTTCAAAATTTAAGTCTAATTCCTGTTAGTAGGAAAAAAAACCCAGTTTATCTTGTTCCTGGGAAACAGTCTTTAGGCTACTAGGACATGGTCTGAAATATCACGAACAGCTGCAGCCAGATCATCACACTACAGATAGGCTAAGCCAAATAAGCACACTGAGAAGTATGAATTAATTTATTTCACTTACAGTTTGGAAACTATTCAAAGCACTGGAATGGCACCAGATGCCACCAAATGGGATTTAGAGGAGTATTTTATGCTGCTACTCCCCCCCCTCCTAACTGGCTACTCTTTTTTTTTTTCCATTCAGCTTACATGTGCTGGTAGGGCAAATGTACGTGCTTGCGTGCGGTACTTAGTGCACTAGAAGAAAACAAATCAGATCTTCCTTTTTTTTTTTTGTCAGTTTTTTAGTATCTCTCATCATAAAAAAAAATCTCTTCCTCGCGGCTCTCCAGGCCATGTTAAAAGTCTTTTCATTCAGTGTTTTTTTTTTTTTCCCCCAGCAGAGGCTAAGATTAGAAGACTTATCCAACCCTATTGCTTTTCTCTACCCTCTCCGTAATGGACTGGCCAGATTGGACAATGTCAGTATCTTTTTGTCTGTATTTTCTCTCATCCTGCTTGTTGAGAACAAGTGGAGCGAATCGTATATCCCGAGGACTATATCCCTTGGTCATTTAAGGTCTGTGTCCCACCAAGAAGCACACTGATGCATTTAAGCCCAGCTGAAGCCAAGTTTTAAGAGAATGTGTTGTTTGTGGACTGTACTTTTGGGCTTTCATTAAGGACTCATCAAGAAAACTGCCATGATTTGAGGCACAAATATCATTCTTGAGTCTTGATGCAATTTGTGTCATTGTTTGTCATCCTGATTCCTTCCCCCCCTTTTTGGAGTGAGGAAAAAAAATCCTTTAAGGGTTTTTACAGTGCTAGTGACATTGCAGCAAATCCCTCCTCAGCTGTTAGTCACTTGTCTTCTGGTCCACTTTTAGGGCGCACCAAGCATGTTTGGAGTGGTTTAATTGAACTCGGGAGTGTTTACTCCTGCACTGGTGGGAGCGATGCCATTTGAACTTGGGCGGCACCAAATTACTGCACAGGCAATGCAGGTCTCTGTCCTCCTCCTGAGTGAAGTGTGGCGCGGTTCGTTAGGAGTGAGAACGTGATCCAATTCAACTGCAGGAAACGACCCCAAATCATGGTTTTATGGGTGTAAGGAGATGCTAATATTCAGCTGTTTCTTCATGTGTTCTTAACTGGTTTGAACACCAGAGAAGATGAATTACAGCAAAGAGCGCAGACAAATCCATGATGCTTAGCTAAAGTTACAGGGACTGGAATCAGATTTGTTTTGACTCCCCCTGTTGCCAAAATCTCTAACCTGGCTGGATGACAGGTTGCCAAAACTCTAATGTCTAATAAACGGACTACTTATGAGTCCATGTGACTTTTGTTTACAACCCCTGGTTTGATTGTAATTGGGCAATGAGAGGCTTAACGAGCCAAATCCAAAAATACAGCAAAGCAAATTTTTCCACTATGGTTCAGACCAAAGACAACAAACTGTAGGTGTCATTGCACCCTTAAACTTGCCACGCTCCTTCCTTCCTTAGACCACTTTTTTTTTGGTCATTTGTCTTTTTTTTGTCATTCAATTGAGAAAATATTGCATCCTTTGAATTCAAGAACGCTACGACTACAAAGCCTTCCCGGCACCTTTTGGCACGCAGCACGTACACTGTTTTACATATATCCATTAGCCATTCTAAAGGCATAGGCTGTCGTTATAAATTAAGATGAAGTGGAACTGCAGGCAGCATGCAGCATAAATTGTAACACTGTGAAAAATTTCATCCAACGTCACGTAGCCATTGTCTTAATCAATCCTCCCTTAATTTCCCTCTCCTCTCTGATTAGTCTTTCATTCGGTGCGTTGGGCAGGGCCGCCGCAGATACACACACTGACAAGCCGAGTTGATGACAAAAAAATGAGAGTATGACAGCGCTATAGGCATTGAGACTTCATCGAGACAGTTTTCAGAATAACCTGGCCAGAAGTAATTAATGGCCACCACAGTCAACGATTGTTTGAGGGAAGGACGGGTAATGAAACTTTTGTTCTCTATAAAGCGAACTCCACCCATGCACAGAGGTGAAAGCATGCTGCCACTATCTGTCTCGCACACCGCCATGAGGCTCGCTGCCAGACCGGTACACCGTACTCGGAAAGAGGAGCACTCAATTTCACAGAGTAAATAGTTCTTAAGCTGCAAGTTCGAAATTCTCATTCATTCCAATTTTACGGCAATAGCAAGACTACTTTATTAGACTAGCATGAAGTTAGGCTCTGGTGTATTCGCTACATCCAGAGTTTAAAAAAAGATAATTACACCAGCAGTGGTGCTTGAAGCTACATTTTGTGATGTTTATATGTGTAATGTAACTGTACGTTTTTTTGTAAATAAAATCCACCCATCAGCGCTGCATGAGACCACCTAGTTTGTCCCATTCCAGCCCCTGTGGTCGGACATGACCGTGGAGGATGGAGGGAAAATTTCTTAAACAAAGAAGAGAGTCAAGTCATGATCTCTGGACTATTATGGGTTGTAGTAGGTGAAGTGTAGCATGGCTGAAACCACTCTACAGGGATTGACTTCACTGCCTCCGCCCTCAGCTGTCCAGAAAAACAGAATTAGCCTAGATATTCTGAAAGTCCGCAAGCAAAAAAGGAGAGAGATAAGCAGCGCAATAAAACAAGAAGAAATATCGGCACTGCCTTCACTCTATGGAAAGATCTCAAGGAGACAACAGCAGATATGACTTCTGTTTTAATGGACAGGTAAAAAAATCTTACTTACAAAGTTTGAATACTATCGAGCATTATTTCCAGTGTGAATAAATACATTTGTAATACGTTTTAGCCTAGCCACTAACCAGTGCAATTACCTTAAGGATGAATTGTTAGCCTAGCGTTAGCAGCTCAACCAGTGCAGTTACTATGAGGATAAGTTGTTAGCCTAGTGTTAGCAGTTAGTAGTAGTTCAGTCAACACAGAGTAAGTTATCAGCCTAGCAGCACGTTAATATTTGTTGATATCGGAATGTGTTCTCCATCTCTCCATGGGGAATATAGAGCTATATTGTCAGCTAGCAAGCTTTGCTGAGAAATGCATTTTCTGGAGTTACATTCATTTTCAGTGCCAGCCACTTGTTTCTAAGTTTAGTGAGATGGCTAGTTTGACCATCTGGTGGCCACATATCATTGTATGATGATATATGTCTGTTACACAAATGAAAGAATGGCACGTTCCCTTCGTTTGTCCAGCTGTTCCTGTGGATTTGTGACGTCGCGATAAGGCACCGGGGAAGATTTCACTGAACAGTACCACTCATGGCCACAGGGCGCCGCTAAAAGCAACATTACATCGTGTAGCATTAATCTGCTCAGTAATGATAAGACACGCTACTCATGTCATGTAGTGCATTCTTAAAAATAAAACAGTTGGAAATTGTGTAGGTTTGCATATCCTATTAACAAATTCTTAAATTTATGTTGTGCTTTATTCATTATTGGTGCAACAGAAGCCTAGAGGTTACAGAAGTGGTCTTGTGACTGGAAGGTTGCTGGTTCAAATCCCAGCTGGTGAAAGCGAATGACTAACGCTCTCCCCTCCCTCAACAACTGCTGTCAAGGGGCTTTCGAGTAAGTGCTGCTCAGTGGCCGACAGTAGAAGACTGTGGTTGTAATGGCAGCTTGTGAATATGTGGAAATGTATGGATTTGAAAAAGGGTATTGCTGGAAATTAACAAGTGTGCTTAGTCAACTTTCCCTAAAGGTTTAAAAGAAAAAAAAAGCCTTGCCTGCTGTGGTTGTCCATATACCATGTGTCAGTATATACTGTGTTTCTATGTAAGTTATAAATATGTCACTGTACAAATACCAATCCCCTGTTCATTTATCTTACTTTGTGACAAAACAACTCAGAACTGAGAATGGCAAGAGTCTGTCGCATGGCTGGGTAAATTGATTGAATGAAAGCAGACGTAATGACACAGTACTATGACAAGGTAAAAGCTTCAGCCTGTACTGCCAACCTCAGAGTATAAACCACGTCAAGAAAAACAAAGTGGTATTTGTGTTATGTGTGTGTGTTGCATATCACGTTAAAGTATTCACACACAAACTTACAGACAGCCTCAACCCTTTCTTATGTCGATAAAAAAACAAAACAAACATGCTCGCAATGTTTGGCCAATGCAAGTTCAGTGTGTGAGTTGGTGTCAGAGCATGCAATACAGAATCCACTTCTGGGACACCGCCGGGGCCCCATCTTGAGTTTGAGTTACAGCTTATTTTGCGGCTCCTTGGAAGTAAGCCCCTTCCATTGATCCCCCGGGTTGCTGAAACGAGCTCTCCTTTTGCATTCGCTTCCCCCGGAGGCTGGATCTAAATTACCTCCCACCCTCGAAAGTTATCGTCCTGGTGCCGCTTTTAAAACCCCGACGTCGCTCGGCCGACTCTGCGAAAATCACACGGCTGCCACTTCCAGGCCCTCCATTGTGTCCATTCTGAGCGGCGGTTTCTATACTGTAGAGAATGCCTTCCATACGTGTGAATCCGGGCAGCTGCAGCTCATTCTCCCCGTGTGAAAGCGACCTGGCGGATGGGACGTCAAACCTCAACATCTCTATCCCTCTTCTTCTCCCCCTCCCTCGCTCTCCTGCTTTTTTTTCCTCCCCCATTTTCTTAATTCCCGTCTCACTTGTTTTTCTCTCACTTTGTGTCTCGGTCTCCTCCCTTTTATCTCCTCTCTCTTCGTGACTCTTTATCGGTCTCTCTCTCGTCACCACCCCCTTTTTTTTTTTCCTCTTCATCTCTTCCCGACAGTCTCTCTTTTCATTATTCCAACTGTGACAGCTACATCAAAAGTAATAACTCGGGTTGCTGGTATAAATGAGAACCACAAGAGTATACATTAGCATTAATGCTTTCACCAAAACAATGTTTACAGAATGCAATACTGGTAAACCGTTGTTTATAGCATGTGTGGGGGGTTTGGAAATGGTCTGAATCTGTTTAGCACTATTTTTCCACCAGGTACATCAAAAGAAACCCACAGTTACCGAAATTCCACACACCAAATACAAGCATCCCGGAGCAAAATTCTGGTTATGTTGCTACCAATTTTACAATCAAGGGGACCCTGCTATTTAGGCTCCACATCCGAAATCTTGTGACCAGCATGTGGCCTGTTTCGCACTGGGCTCTCAGCTGTCGGAGCGATGGGGATGGCACTTCCAGGGTCAAGTGCCGAGTGCCCCCCTCTCAGCTAGAATGAGAATGCTGAACAGATGTTATACTGACTGGTCCGTCTGTCTGCCTCAGTGTGTAATGGGCCAGCATTTAGTCAGTCGGTCTGCCTTAGCTTTTAATGGGCTAGTGTTTAGTCAGTAGGTCTGAATATTTAATGGGCCAGTGTTTAGTTGGTCTGTCTTGGTGTTTAATGGGCCAGTGTTCAGTTGGTTGGTCTATCTTGATATTTAATGGGCCAATCATTAGTCGGTCACTCTTTCTTCGAAGTTAATGAGCCAATTTTTAGTCGGGCAGTCTTTCTTAGTGTATAAAGTCACAAGCATTTTGAGATAATATAATGTGATGTATTTCCTGTTGAAACAGGATATTAGGTCGGGACGTACCGTGGGGAGGGATCGTTCAAAAGAGTAAACCAATGGAATGTCAGTTAGGGAGAGAAAGGCAGGTTTATTTGATGGGAGGGGCGGGATTGCTCAACAAACAATATTTAGTACATAATGAGGTCACCATTAAAGATGCATTGTTTTCCAGGAAGTAAAAGTAGCAGGATTTTGACATAAAAATTAAAGAAATTAAACATTTTTGGCATTTATTTTTAGATAAGCGTATATTATGGAATGGAAAATTAGGTACAATCTTTAGTCATCAGTCTTTTGTTTGTATGTAATGGGCCAGTCTTTAGTTTAGTCTTTCTTAATATTTAATATATAATAGTCTGTCAGTCTATCACAGTATTTAATGGACCAGTGTTTAGTCAGGTGGTCTGCCTTAGTAATTTATGGGACAGTTTTTGTTAGTGTAAACTTGATCAGCTTTTGGTGGGCTGATAAAAGGGGGCTGGTACTACATAACATTTAAATCATAATGTCACACCAGGGGATACATTTAAGGCATTCATGAGTTCAGTAAATGTAGAAAAAGTTGATGGCAGCCACATAAAAATTTGAGTCATGTGCTGCAACTAAAACCATCAATTCTGGTTTGGCCATATGTCCGATAGCCGTATATTGGATGGCCACAACAATGATCTGGGTTATCGACACTAGATTGTGTGATGCAGCGGTGATGAATGTGCGTGCCGGTGTCTGGGTTCATGTGTGTAATTTGTCCAGTTCAGTGATGAGTGCCGGTGTTAGAGGTTTCATTGGATTTTATTGACTCTGTCTCTCTGCCTGACTTGGTCTTTGGTGTGGTTGGCTGTAAATAGAACTGTGGTTACTCCTCCATAGACTGGGTTCAGTGTGATTTGTTCACGGACGACACACTCCCCAAGGACTCGAGGGATAACATGAAATGGGTTCAATCCACCTGTGAAATCGTGAAGTATTTGATCAAAATAAATAGTCGTATTTGTTAGAGATGCACCGTTGTGTCACACTGTACTGTGCGCTATATAGTCATGGCAGGCTGCCTTAAAATAATCTGAGACTGAAAAATACTAAAACGAACCAAATATTCCATTATTTATGAATTTACTTGCATTGAGACCAAAGCATGTTGAAGTGCGTCATTTGGAAGCATCTTGTTGTATGAGTCAAGTAATATTGGTACATTGTTATAGCGGTCCTTGTGGGCCGATGTCCTGCAGACTTTTGGTCCTACATGATGGTTAATGAGCCACACCTGGTCTGTGTCTGTCTGAGACCAGGTGTGCCTCATTAAAGGATGATTCTGGTTATTTTCAACCTGGGCCTTATTGTCCTAGCTTTTGCCCTCATGGCGATTGATTGCGTGGAAATTTCATCACTCGCTTCACTGGAGAGCATTCATACCTCCAGGTCACCGGGAGCGCTGTTGTGCCAGCACACATACACAGTACCAACGGTAATCTCCAGCAGGTGAATCCAAAAAATTAAAATGAAGAACCCTGGTCTAAGCCCTGTATAAAACCTTTAGAATTGGCTATGTTAGCACGTAAAATAAATCCTACATATTAGGCTATTTCCTTCATGACACTTTTGCACTGCCTTAATTTGACTTGTCAAACACAACACCAACTAACTGAATTATTTCGCTTGCATGTTCAATGGCAAATGGCAGACATAAACATTAAGATGTGCACATTACTTATTTAGGTAAACCTATTCCCATCCCACTTATTTTGGTCGTGCTTCCGCCCCACAGCACCACCACTTTGACTAACACATTTCCTGTGGGACACTGTGGAATGTGTGTTTTTTTGCACAGTATGGCAATAACTATGATGTAAACAAGGGCAAATGATTTGGATTTGACAGCATATATTTATGAGACTCTTGTTTGAAATGCATTATACAGCATTTAATCCATCCCTTTTTCTCATGTGGTAAATATAAAAAAAACCTTAAGATGGAATTTCTGTGCAGCTGTTGAGCAGATGCACACTCCAGTAATTAGCTTGCAGTGTCCATCACATTCTCAGAGCTGCGTAGTTTAAAAATCAACTGATTTGTCCAGTATTAAGGCTACTGTGTTCTACTCATGTGTTTGAAATCCACAGACTGCTCTTTGTTTGCACAAGCTGGCTAGGAAAGCATATAGGATGATTCCATTGTGAATTTCATTTCATTTCGACTTTCATTTTGAATGGATCTGGGTAATTGAACAAGGTGGTCACTGGTCACTGGCATAGTATATGTGATGCTGATGTGCTTTTGTACCCTGACCCTGATGAAGACCATATCTGGTCGATACGCTTTGGTCTTGTTGTTAATGATGTAGCCACTTTAATAAGGGTTTTTTAATTACTTTTATACGAGCAGATGGAGTGCCTTGGCTTTCCCCTGTTTAATTGGAGATCTTGGTTTTAACACTGTTGGATAGTGATGTTTTACCAGCAAGAAATCTCCAATAGCACTTATTGTTCATCAGTTTAACAACGTTTCATCTAATCTGGCCAGCATCCTCAGAAAACTAGACCTGTAACAGATAATGATTATTTTTTATTTTTTTCCTTTTTAAAATGTTAAACTTTTGAATAATTACAATATTGCCACCGTCAGAACGATCAGCTTCTTATTGCAGTGGTCATTATTTTTCCAGATCAGACCATTGTACACAGTTTGGTGTATTTGTGTTGAGCTGATTTGAAGAAGATGATTCGAAAATTATTTTGAAAAACAGTATATGGCCAGACACCAGCTGGCCCCGCTACTAATGTTTTGTTATATTTCTTTTGAGCTGAAAAACCATACAAGGCATATTGATTGGTTCATTTTTGGTAAGAGGTTATTAGTCATTAGTAGTCAGCGGTTTGTAATAATTGTTTGTAATTGCAGAAGGAGCCGAGTTTACATTTATTCTTTATCCAAATGTCAACCTTTTTTTTTGAGGACTGCAAATGCTCTACCTTAGAATTCAGAAAGTGATGTGGAGCTGCAGCTTAGCGGGCCCAATCAAGCTGATACCAAATAAGTCGTCCTTTTCATGTCACAGCAAACTAGAATGTTTGTGCTTTGGACCACAAACCTTTCATTTCAAATTATTCCATCAACCTTTCCCTGTTTGTCATCACTGTGTTATTTTGGCCCGTCCAAAACGTCACAGCTCTAGAGAGGCAAACACAACAAACAACAAAATGGATCATTACATTCATGAATCATTCTGAATCACGAATATCTTTATTTACTATGTACTTTTCAGGCGCTGAAATACATCGTTAAAACATAGTCAGATTACTGTAGTAAGTTGTTACTAACATGTAAGCTAGTCATTTTGCAAACTGAAATATTACCAATTACCAACAAGATTACCCATTGAGAAACAACAATATTGGGAAAGTGTCAAGTTCATGTAATCTGTTTCCTTCATTGTTTGTCTCGCGTCAGTGATTACCTGGGGTAGCTGATTTGGAGCTTAATAAAGATCTTAAAAACATTGATGGATATCTTGCTTTCACTGTTGTTTAATGTAACTCCCTGGTTTGAAAATATAAAACCTAAATAAAAAAGCTGCCTCCTCCCTTGGTTTGAAATTGCCTTGGATTTACTTCGATAAAAAGAACACAAAAAGGAAGAGGCTCTTGAAAAACTGGACAGATCCTTAATCTATAAAAATCTAGTCTTGCTGGCTTGTGGTCAGTTGGCAGCATGTCGGCATTTTCCTTGACTCCCAAAATCCACAGGCCTCTCTAGTGTTAAACTCTATATAGAAAAGTAGATGTCACATTGGCCAATCAGAGTTAGCCGACACGTACACTTAACTCCATGAATGGAAGGAGTTTCAACATGGAGCTTAAGCCAAAGTTTCCAATATACAATTGTTTTTGTGGACAGGTTTTATGCTTGCCATGTGTAAAGACTAGTGCTTGTCCTACCATCACTGATTGCTGTAACAATTAAGGTTGTATTTCTGTAAATTAGCTTGATGCCACACATTTTAGCTTAAAGTAAATGGGTGAGTGGAGAACTATAAAGTACATTGTGTAGATCAGTTTGTAACAAACATAACGGGAAACAAGAGCATGCATGTGACACAATGCACATAGAGGCTCATGCACTGCCCCTCACGTCTCTCATTAATTAGTATTCCTCATTATATCGAGTTCAATTACCAGGAGATGCCAAAGAATTGTGACACGTCAAACAGGCAGGCAAGGTTAAATGCAAGGTACATCATGTACTCTAAGTCAGCTGCATGTGTTTCAGAGTCTGTGCATACACAGATACAGTATATTTGCTCAGTTTCAGCATATTTTGACAGCAGTCATTGTCACATCATTTAATTCAGGGGAACTAAGGCTGCTTGCTGCTGCAGCTCAAATCACTATTGGGCATTGCCATTGTCTGAGCATGCCATAATTGACTTAGGAATGAAAAAACTCTTATCTCCTACATTGTGTTTTGTAGAACAAGCCCAAAATAAACCTTGGGATTTGGGTATTTAGCCAATGTCCCTGGGTGTTTTTAGCAGACAGTGTGAAAATGTTTTTGCTACTCATGCGTATCATTGCATGTTGGACTCAGTTCTCCTTGTTTGTCAAGTGTGGTATATTGTTGAATTTAGCACTACCTGAGCTTTTGTTACCATGACACCATGCATAACTGACAAAGAAAAGAAAGACGCGTACTAAAATCAATTCTATTCACTGCACACATGGAATAGAAAACAAGAAAATAGGCATTCATTCTTGCGATATACACAGGCATACCGTTTTTTTTCATTTCATGTTAGCAATCTGAGGACAGAAACACTGTTCCTCTTTGAACTATTTTCAATTGCTCCCACTTTCCATTGCCATTGTTTCAGGCTTTCATAACAGAGTATAATGCAGTTTCATATAGCAGTTCCTGTCCAGGATTTAGGCAGAAGGGCAACTGACATCATCTGTACATATGGAAGGAAACACAGAGGTGCTGGGAAATGGAGCAGCTATTGTGCTAAATTGAGTGGTTGGAGTAGTCTCTCTCAACTAATAAACAGATATAAACAGTCATTATATCAAGTATAAATTAATCAATTTTGGACCACAATTATTAATTTTTCCTTCAAAATCATCTTGCAATCAACTGAGACGCGCTCAACAGAGCGCAAACCCGAAGTTACACACCCTGCCTTAAGCCATTTAATCTTTGACATTGTATTTATTTAAGATAATGACTCTTTTTTTTCATAAACCAAAGAAACATTTAAAAAGGAAAATAGCTTTTCCATCTGGAATGCCATTGGATTTACCATTGTCACATAGCTTCCCGTCAATGGGCCAGATGCAGAGAGATGGCAGCCTTTTGTCCCTCTGTGTGAAGCATCTGAACATCAACATCCATTCAAGTACAGGGTATCTGTGGGTCCTCTCAGTATGAAAAAGCTCTTCAATTAAATTCCATAAATTTAAGCCTCAAAAAGAATAAAAATGTCTTTGTACAGTAATTAGAGGTCCTAATTTATTACTATGTTATGCACATATATATGTAATGTAGTCTATTTTGATGCAACTATAAAATGAAAATAAAGATATTGAAAGGTATTAGATTAAAATAAAGGTATTGAGAGTTTCACCAAAAGAGGACCTAGCGTTATGTCACTGGCTGCATCACGCATTACAAAGCATTTACTAGTTTACATGTCGGCCCATGGCTGACAAGGACAAGCACTCTAAAGTGGACCAGAGAGTGAACGAATGTCACTGGACGGTGACAAGATTTGTGTTGAAACACATGCATTATTAATATCGTGTTAGTCACGTCAATATTAATGAATTTTGACCTTCTTTGATCTTTTCCCGTCATAACGCATCAGGCACAGTTGTCAGAATACCAAGTGTGATAGTTCTTTATAGTGTTGGTGTAGTATACTGTAATTGGAGTGAACGTTTTCTCTAAACCCCAAATACAACTCTCCCTTCAGGGAACTTACATTTATCCATCATTTATTTCAGTATGGTTTGCAATTATTCTAAATATGCAAAAAAGACAAAAAGGTACCAGAAGAATTGTGAGGTTTCCAACACTGGACAATTGTAAACTGTTATAATTTGAGCTGTTTGTATCTGGCCACTAACCTCCGCCCACATTCTGACGATGAATGATAAGAATCGGACCCGAGATTCAACAAGAATCGATAGAATCCAAACGATACTCAAGCCCAGTAGCGGGTCGACATTATTTGCATTATTAATACAGTTAATACAATACGGTATGGTGTTTTGTTTTCATCATATAAGCACAATTGGATATCATGTGTCTAACGGATTAATTTCTTGTCCTTTTTCTTATACTGATCATTTAGGGTTTCGGAACATTAATTAGCTATTATTACAAAGGTCTTATATAGTCTAAACATGTCTTTCCGAAACCTGCCAATACCCTGGAGTATTTGAGTTCCGAAAAATACCGGGTGCGTGCTACACTGTGGAATGGGTTAGGAGGACTGAATAACAATAAACAGGAGGTTGGGATGTTCCTGATCAATTGCGAGCGGCCCGTTCGCCTATTCTTACCTGAACCCAATATCACTGCAATAGAGTCTGGTTGCATTTGGGTCGCGCTCTGTGCCAGCCTGTTTGCTAAACTGGCGAATTGCTTTGCCAGCCAGTATTCCCTGATTGGGTCTGTGGAGTAAAGCAATAGGGTCAGCGCTGCGGAGAGATGAGTTTATTCGCCATTCATCGATCAAGCGGCCCGACCAAGATAAGGAGTGGATGCTGAGCGGAGCAGAGTTTCCCCGCTGAGAGCAGACACTGACCCAGTAATAAACACAGCGGCCCCGCCGACCTGCAGGGAAGGCCGTTGGATACTATTAGGAAAAACTTAACAGGAAAATAAGTAATAGTAAGCCCTATTCAAACAATATACTTCAAAGCATAACAAGCAAAACAGACAAAGAAAAGAGCGCCACCTACAGGAACTCAACGCATTTTGCCACCCCCAGCTCCTCAGGCTTTGCATTCTGAAGTGCAGCGGCCCAGATGGCAAAGGCCCCATCGTGATTGATGTGATTATAAAAGGGTTATGCAATGGCTGTGGCATATACTGTATAATGCATGAGATTGAGCATTTAGCTGAAAGATCGCCTGAAGTTAGATTAATCTTGGCAAAAACATCCTCGTTTTAATTTGCCAAGTTGGAAACTTTTTCGGGAGCTTGGCTCTTGGGTGTCTCTTCCGAATATTTTAGATTATATCTGTGGGAGAAATGGAGTCTGAAAGGCTGCACTTCCAGAAACAATTCATTGTTTGTGGTATAGCTTAGGCCGAGAAATATAATCACATACATAAATATGCCTCCGGTCGACTGCATGTTGATTTGGCAAGCTGCAGCCCCCCCTCTCTGATAGAAGGAAATACTCCATCGCGGCGACATTAAGTGACAGTTGCACTGAGCGCTCTGACAGCAATAACTGACACCGAGAAGCTACAATGGTGTTAGTTTATGGTCTCTATCAATAATGTCACGATCAACGCCTATTTGCTTTAGCCGGAGACGCTGGGAGATGCCCAGGTTGCCTTCTTTATTGAGTTTCCCTACAGGAGCCTTGAGAAGCTCTGGTCTGACAGATCTATTTGGCGGAGGTGAGTACAACGTCAGTACCAGATAACTGATGTGTTCACAAGGCCCCTTCCTTCCTGTGCTCCCTTTATAACTCCATTCATTTCACAACCCCCCCCGCCCTTCACTCTCACTCTCTCTTTGGGTTTTGGGAGGTTTTTTTGTGTGTCTGTAGCGTTAGGAATGCATGACTGTGCCAGCTCCCTCGCTCGCACCGAGCCTCCCCTACATCGATGTAGGTACAACTGTCTGATTACCGTGGGTGGATTGAGATTGGTGAGAAGGTCAGAGTTCATTGACTTCATTGACTTAAGAGTTCATGGATTTTGTTTCACCTCTCCCTGTTGGGTAATTGATTGGATTGCCGATGCTTATGATTAATGACTGCGTGCAGGCGTGTGTGTGTGGCCCTCTAAGCAAACACTCTGTCAATGTGAACCTTGCACAGTACTTAGCCCCTGTTCCTTAGGGTTTGCTTACTTCAGGTAGTGTGATATTTACAGAAAGACTTGCAGTGCTGAACACCTTGACGCGGGGTTGGAAGATGTAATTGTAAAAATAAAGACTAATGCAAATAGAATTCTCATATTCTAAGTTATGGTGACTGGTACATCACTGTCCAATAACGAACACGGTTGAAAACATCGTGGAGGATGTGAGGGATGAGTACGTGAAGTGGTCTCTAAATTATCCACTCTCAAAACATAACAGAGCAAACACATCAATTATTGTGCACAATTTACCATGCTACCAATTTAATGGCCAAGCACACCGGTGATCAAAACAAGTTGCTGGTTTTCTCAGGCAGCTGTAAGTACAATTACTGTAGCGATGGATACTGTCAAACGGGTTGCCATAATGAATCTCTGTGAGTCAACAAGTGGTGAAAGTGATTATCTTGCAGGGATAGTTAAAGGGATGGTTTGGTTTTTGGGGAATTTGGCTATTTTTCCTCCTTCTTTACCTAGAGTCAGATGAACTCTTGGATGCTGTTTTTATGTCTCTCTGCAGTGTCAAGGAAGCTTAACTTCATTGCTGGAAGTCTAGGGGATCAAGTAACATCTCTCAAATAAAAACATGGGTAAACTACAGTAATCATCATTCCCTAATTTTAACACTACAACACTACAAAACACCTTCCTATAATGCTCCTCATTAGACTTTTAATGGCATCTTAGGGGGAACTCCCAGCTAGAAATTTTGTGCTTTTTACAAGTATTTTTATGGTTAACATAAAAATGTTGCGAATGTGGGCCTAGCATAGTCTGTACACACAGGGCTGTGAACCCTATCTTGCCTTTTCATTTCTTTTTGTTTGCTGTTGATGCGTTTCTGCTGGATTAGTCTGCATAAAGCATCATCTCTTTTGCATTACCATCCCAAGATGCGAATGAGAATCAGTTGCCATATATCTAAACCACATTACTATAACTTAAGCCTTTCATTTTACTTTTTGCAATAACTCTCCAGTGCCAAAGGAGCTGGCAACATAAATTTTGAATCAACCTGTATGAAGTATAAAGCAGCAGTGCGGAGTGCGTGCACACACCCCCGCACGCACACATACACACACACACACACACACACAAACTTCCTCCAGGGATTGCAGAAATTAATAATTCACACACATATCCGGCACATCTCATGTGTTCTCTTTTATGACATCTCGAAAAAGCCTAAGAAACTCAGCCTATGGGAGGCAGATCTGTAGAATCATTACAGCCCAGCAATAACGCTGTAGCCCCCTTAATGAAGTAGAAGATGGATAGACGCCGTGCTGGGTTATTGCTATTCAGAGAGCCCTCCCCATCGCTCTGCGGAGGGTGAAAGGGACACCGAGAGAGACATCGAGAAAACAGGGGACATGGAGGCTAATGAAGGGAGTTCATTGGACACTTATGGGAGCAGCAGCAGTGTCCCTTTCCCGCAGAGCAGATTCTACCTCCAGTCTGCAGCAACCAAACCCCCCCCCGCCCCTCCGCCACCGCCAACCCCCCCTCCTCCCAATGCTAGCAGCTCATATTATCTGCCATGCAGCGGTGCCTGATTTAGGCCCGCTTGCCGCTGCAAGGCCTCCTCCAGAAAGGCCCTGTTTATCACCAAGAATTTTTTTTTTTTTTTTTTTTTTACCGAGGGCTCGACAGATGCGCGCACCGCCATGAAAAAAAGATGAGAGCCGCCGCGTCCTTTCACCCTCATTAAAAAAGCAGACCCGGTTCCCGAACGTAAGCCGGCCATCCGTCCCCGGCTCTTCTCTTAGAGGAGTTAACAATTGGAGAGTTTACTGGAAGAGCCCGCAGTATCGGCGGCAAAGTGGTAAATCTGGCTGATTGGCAATTTAAAGTTTTAGATCCGCGCCGCATGTGAGATTTTTCACTCGGATTATGGTCGCAAACCAACGCATCCATTTCCAGATAGACCCGTTCAAAACTAGCTCTCCGCCGCATCGCTTGCTTTATAGGCTGCTTGCATGGCCGTGTATTCCTCTGTGCACTCCTAGACAAACTTCCACTTACATTGAGTGATTACCCTCTTCAGACAAGGCAACAAATTTGACTTTGTCTGGGAATGGTGCTTTCTTCCCTTGGTAATAGACGTCACCCTCTGTTGTTTCTTCCTGCCACGATTGAGTGAGGGAACAAGGGAACGACATGTTTAACGAGTTTGTTTTTTAACTTGAGAAATGTGATGATCATGTTTGTCTTTCTTTTATAAAAAGCTGTATATATTTTTGTAGATGTAGCATAATATAAATAATTCACCAGTGGTGCAATGTCATAGGTATGAGTTTGTACAATATGGATTATTAGCTACCTATACCTATAGCTGCAATACAACAGTCGTTTTAAAGATGCACTAGGTAGATGTCTTATCTGTCTAAATCATAAAGCAGGGCTGCCTTAGAGAATAGCATCCCATCACCACTAATTGAGACCCCACAGATTTGCTCTGTTTGCCCTAATTAAATTCTGGTGTGGGGTATGGTCACTGGTGGGAAATCTTCTCTGCCCACAGGAAGTGACGAATTGAGCAAATTATAGACTGCCTCCCAAACAGCAGTGAGCAGCGCCCCGTCCAGAGAAAGCTGGACTCACCAACAGTAGATCTTTTCCTCTCTCATCCCCTTGATTTCCTTTGGTATAAAGCGTCACAGACCAGCCGGGTTGGTAAACATGAGTGTGCTGTGTGCAGTTTACTGTCATCATGTTATATGATTACATGTTTTCACTTAATGCCTTTTGGAGCCGCCAACCTGCAAAGCTGCCTTGTGTAACTTTTAATATTTTTACCCTTTGAAATGTACTTGAATGTGATAACAGCTGAGTGGTCACTGCAGTATACTGTAAAACGTGCCATTAGAACTCTTTGAACTGGACGTTATTACGCTATCAGTCTGTAGCACCTGAGCCTAAAGCATCAAATTACCTTAGAGACCAAGAACAACTGTGACAATAACTTAGAATAACAGCAGTAAGTCTTTAAGACTGCACTTCTCCATTGAGTAGTTTTTCATGTTGTCCTTCAGGCATCCAGATTAATGGCAATAGGAGAAGTGATGGAAGGTGAGGGAGACAATTGAAATGTGAGGCAACTTGAAGCCATCTGCATCTGCCCTCTACACCAACAAATCAAATCAAAACAACAACAACAAAACAAATTGCCAATAAAGCGATGGTAGCTACTGCTCTGTGCATCTTTGCTCTAGGTTCCAAAGATAACTGCATGGAGTAATCAGGATTTTTCAGTTGCCGATCACTATAATTACATGGAATTATAAAGAATTTTGAGCTGCTCCCTGATAGTTTTCCAAATCAATTGCATAGCCAGCTGTGTTCTTATCTGTGGATTATTGTTGTGTCATTTATTTTGGGATCATTCTTTTGTTTCGTGCAAAGCAGATTTTTGCCTAAAGTCATGCCACTCGCCAAACAAGTCGAGAGATAAATTTGAGGAATAACCCAATTTGTCAGTTCATCATCTTTGAATGAGTGATAAAGATGAATTGTTATATTGCTCTTATTCTTTCATAGGAAGATTGCACATCTCCAAAATGATTTTAATTGAGAGTACTGAGATTGGGATGCGGAACCTATTTGATGGTTGCCCGCGAAGCAATCATGTTTTGTATTCATAGAAAATAAAACTATTATTTTCCACGCGCCGCACAAATAAGATGTCTCCCTTTCATTTAGCCGGGGAAAAAATATCAGGCTTCGGCGACAAATCCCAAGGGGAGAGGTTTCCAGCTGAATACCTCTAGGTCTGTTTATGTGGTAGATGAAAAGCTTGTATAACACTGGCATGATCCTCACTTTTTGAAGAAGAGACACCTTCAGAATAGCAGCGTTTTTTCTTTTTTTTTTTTTTGAGGCTTTTGAGTCAAGAAGTCACGCCGATTGAGAATATTCAGAACTCGCACCTGAAAGAGCGAGGCAGCCCCGCCGCTCACTCGTCTCCGCGCTCTCTGGGGAGATGCCTTTGCCTAATGCCAAGATACCGTGGCTTATACCATCAACATACCATGCCGTCTGACTTCAAAAGCTTCATCATTCCCCCTATGGTGCCCAGTGTCTCATTCCCCATTGCGGAGGCTGATTTCAAAGCTCTGCTAAAGCGTTCATTTCTAAAGTCAAATCTGACCGCGGGCAACAAATATTAATGCATTCTGCACCAGATACATCAGATATCTCGCATAGTTAATATTTAAGCAGAGAACATGTGTGCTGCCGCTGTTTCCTAAATCAAATGCATAACCTATTTTGCATACATTTGGCGAGCTAAGTGAGAACGTCGTATGCTGCAGGTGCGCCGCCGTCAATCCCTTAATTTGGATTATTCATATCTTCAGGGCAACAAATGTAGTGTAGACATTCAATAATATCAAGTGGAACACATCCTGTTCCTTCATCAGCAGCTTGTTATGCATGATGGCAAGCTATGTAAATGGCATAGGAGGTGTATTCGTCAGACAGGTGTGACCTTTTCCCATTGATCGTTACTTACCTTGACCTTTGTCAATAAGGGCATAAAGATTCCCTGTCCAGGTGAACCTGAACTTTGCACCGGCCTACTCCATCACCACCGCGACACCGACACCACCTCTCCAGCCACTGACCTTTTTACCCAGATCCCGACTAGTCGTCCACATGCGAATCGAGATAATTTATGCCAAACGACGTCCGACATCCTTTACCTTACGACTTGCTCACTTGATTAGAAAGGAGATGTGCCTTTTTTCCAACCTGTTGCACAGAGAAAGGTTTATTTCCAGAGCCCGCTGATGCGTGACAACGCGATCATATCCTGTAAGTCAGCGGCATATGTTCACAAAAGGAATATGTTACATTGACGGATTAACTTTTCTGACAATGGTAGCATGTCTGGTTTGTTCACACAGCCAGCGACTGCTCTCCCAGACAGACTGAGAAAGTTAAAAATAGGACCAGCTGTCATTCTGTCATTTTGTTGTAGTGGCCATTTATTTCAACTTTTTTTTTTTTCAGTCCCCTTTGTGCTAAGTAGACAAGCTACCTTGTCATAACCATATTTTTAACTGTCCCACAAAATTCCTCCACCTGGATGCTGAAGAATGCTCCTATTTCAGCATCAGTCCAGTTTCACAGCAATTTTAGAAAAATACAACACGTTAAATTCATGCATGTGTGCTTGATTCATTAATGTAAAGGCTTTGTTCTCACATGCATTGATATGGAACTTTTACAGAAATATTCTTTACCATTTAGTTGTGTAACATTCACAGAAAAGGCTGCATCTTTTTAAAAGATGCAGTGATGGGCAGCTGGCAGTCAATGCACCCAATAGGTTTGATATGACCTTTGTCAGTTACTTCACCTGATTTTGTCAATTGTAAGAATTAACAGTTGAATTAAGAACATTCTTGGTTATGATGCCAACCTAAATGTGCATAAATCAATGCAGAACTAAAATGCTTCCCTCTTATCAGTCCAAAATGTATCAGTCATACAAACTTGAGTGACAGTACCCTGAAGATTCTATTTTTCTAAAAATGCTACTCTTATGCAAGCGAATATGCAAGCGAAATCTAAATTACCATTCATGGTCTTCTGCCATGAATGGTAATCTGTTGATAAAGCATCATACAGAAGACGCCAAGCTTTCAGATCTTAATATTTTGGTAGCAACTGTATGCATAATAGGGAGTGTTACTCCTCATCACAGTGCACTGTATGAGTTGCTCTATATTGGTTTATTTGAAGTTGTATTGTGTCTTAGTATTGTGTGCACACATTCCTTGCAGCCCCACAGAAATACAACATCATTTCTTTTTGCCAATCCTTGCTGTGGGTAATATGTCTTCCCACCAGTTTGTCACTGATTTATGCGAAAATGAATGTGAATCAGCACCCAGTCAAAGTAAACCCATCATGCTCTAAAACAAAACAACAAAGATGCAGTTTAATGGGGTGCTTAATAATTTGTGTAAATGTGGAATTTGGTGTTTTGTAAGCTAATGAATGAATACTTTTAAGATGCACCCATTATGTTAATGCGCTATGAATCTTGTATACACTAATACATTGTTTGCAATGAATTATTCAGGGTCTAAGCAGTTTAATCTGTTAACCTTATCAGCATCAGTTCCAAAAGCAATGATAACAGATCAGTTATTAATGATGACGCTCACAGCAATTACTTTGAGTGCTTTCTTATTTTGTTAAACCACACTGTTTAGACAGCTTGCTCATACATTTTTTTCCTTTCTCTTCTATGTCTGTTGCTGGTCGTCCTCTTTGGTGTGCCAACTGAATAGGTGAGTAAGATTCATTATGCTCAGAACAAATGACTTTTGCTAATGATGTGGGAACACCATGGCAGCACTGTGTCTCAGTGATTAGCCCTGTGTCCTCACAACAAGACGGGCACAGGTTCTATTCCTGGCCTCGTCCCTTTCTGTGTGGAGTTTACATATTCGCCTGGGTTTCCTCCCACATAAATTGCCCTTAGGTATGACTGTGATTGTCTGTCAGTGTTAGTCCTGTGATGGGCTGGCGACCTGTCCAGGCAATGACCTGTCCACCCAATGCATCCAGCGATAGGCTCCAGTCCCTTGTGACCCCCAAAAGCTTTGAGCAGACAGAGAAAATGAATGAATGGGAGTGCCATGAATTACAGCAACCTTCAATCCGGAAAGACTATGTTTTCAGGATTCTCAAAATATGGCATTGTTGGTATTTGAACCAAACTGATAAGTGGAAGTAATTATGGAATTTTAACATGCAAGTGAAATCATGATACCTGGTCTTACACAAAGTGCTGTATTAGACTAATGGGACTGACCACTTGGACTATATATTGAAGCAGTACTGGTGCCATGCTAACTTTTGAATTTCTCTAATGATGCCCCCCGGTTTTTCTGCTCAGTTTTCTTTATTGAAAATGAGTGAATTCCCTTTCCCAGCTTATTCTGAGCTTTTCTCGTTACCGAGTTCTATTTGGTTTGAGTGTTTCATTGACATCAGTTTGAGGTTATTCACTGACCCACTCAGATGATACACTTGGTTTTGGCATAGAAATGTAACTGGGCTGTTTTCAGATGTTGTTGCAGGAACAGTTAATTTGTTTCAAACAGCCTTTAAGGCAAGAGCTCCAACCGGCTGGAATTGGCTACAATGCCACCGGAATGCATTTTAGTAAATCACATTCATTCAAGTTGCAGGGAAGGAGTGTTCAGTTTGGTCACGGGTAGAAAAAAAGTTCCAAATGGAAACTTCATCAAGAATGCTTCTTACAACTCCAAAACAGAAATTCACAATCAATTTAGTTAGTTTCAGCAATATTTCATGGCAATATCCTGACTTTGACACGTGTGCACCAGTGCCACGCCCTCAGTTCTCTGCTGAATCCTTTGGTGTTGCACTGTCCCTCATTTGATTTCCCAGTGGTGACCAATCTCCTTATTGATCTCTAAAGATCTCTGCCAGTTGAACTACCAGATGCTCAGATTGGTGAGAAGTTTACAGAAAAGACCTCCCTTAGAATTCACTTTCACAGTATTGAATTATCAATCGCTTTGGTCAAGTTTATTTGTATAGCCCTTTATCACAGTTACTGTCTCAAAGGGTTTCACAATGGACACATTATGAAACAATCAAGGACACCCCGCAACCTTAGACTCTCAATTAGTACAAGGACAAACTCCCACGACAGCCTCATTAGCGAAAAAAAGGAAGAAACCTTGGGAGGGGCCACACAGAGAGGGACGCCACTTCTAGGACGGTCAGGCGTGCAATTGGTGCCAAGAGAGGGCAGACAGAGATTAAATGTTGATAACAAAATGGACCATAAACAAACTACAAAGATTAAACACGGTAACATGTCTGGATCTGACAAGGGGCATCAACGTCAACTTGGTCATCATCATCGTCATTGCTGTCTCAAGGTGTCCACCACCAGAGGCGAGGAGGGAGGAAGAGTCTGGGACCACAAAGGATGCCGATACTGCCCAGCCGCATACAAAACAGCAGACAAACTCAGTCGCTTACTTCTAGTCACACAGACAGACACACACCAACATAAATGAACAAGCGCACACAGATCGGGGAAAACACGACATGCAAATTAAATTCCCATCAGCAGGAACCTGAGCTAGTGCTGACTAACTAGTCTGACCTTACCCTCTGAAGAGACTGAGTCACTCCTAGTAATTGTGCTAACAAAGGTTGACCACATGATAGTGGAAAAAAAAAAAAGCTTTTAAGCCTGGATTTAAAGACATCAGTAGAATTTGCCTCTCTAATCGCAGCAGGGAGGCTGTTCCGAAGAAAGGGAACGCGCTATGAAAAAGCTCTGCTGCCTGCGAGTTTCTTTTTGGCTGTTGGGATAGATAAGTTGGCCGTATCTTGCGATTGGTGGTGCAGTGAGATCTGATTAATGGGATGGTGCAAGCCCATGTAATATTTTATGTTTGCAGAAGCACCATGAAGTCGCATCTGGCATGAATTGGGAGCCAGTGTAGGGAGGACAGGATAGGGGTTATGTGGTCAAATTTTCTTGTTTTGGTCAAGATTCTGGCAGCAATATTTTGCATGACCTGAAGATTTTTAATACATAGCATTAGATAAACTGGAGCACAGGATGTTGCAGTAATTAAGTCTTGACAAAACAAATAAATGTACTAAGGTTTCCACATCTGCTGTTGTTAACACTGGTCGAATTTTAGCGACATTGTGAAAATGGTAAAACACAGTTTTTTTTATATCTTTGATGTGCGAGTCAAACAAGAGAGTAGCATCAAATGTAACGCCAAAATTTGTGGTAGCAGAAGTCTGTGAAATCACACAATTATCAAAATTTAGAGTAGTATTCTCAAACGGATACCTTTGTCTAGCTGGTGTAATAACCAACATCTCAGTTTTGTTGTTTTGTCGTTTGACGTTTGACAACTACACCTCTAAGTTTAGTAATTGGGAGTGGTCATTTGGTTTAACGGGTATATAGAGTTGAGTTTCATCTAGGGCTGGGCGATAATTCAATATTATTGTTTCTCGTCTTTCAGTGGAATCATATCGTGATGATATGAAGATATTTTGATATCGTGACACACATTTCTGCTGTCTAATTTGATGATGACAAGCGAATTTTACTTAAAAACTCTCATAAAGTGAGGTATGGTAGAAATATTATTTGAATATTTCTGTTTTGTTTGACATCACACCCAACATTACCATTCGGTTCAATGAGATGAACATTCATTTGATTATTTAACGTGATTTTGCATACATGAACCATATCGTGATATATATTGATATCGAGAAAAATCCTTATGATTATCATGATATTGATTTCAACCATATCGCCCAGCCCTAGTTTCATCAACATAACAGTGAAAATGAATGTCAAATTTATGGATGATTTCCCCAAGAGTTTGCATGTAGATAGAGAATAGCAATAGGCCCAGAACAGAGCCTTGTGGAACGCCGTGCATTCTTTCTAATAGATAGGACCTAAACCACAAAATCACTGATCGATCTATCTATCTAGTATGTATTTGTTTCGTTTCCATTTACTGTATTCATTGTCAGCCCAGGGGGGTGGGAGCATAGGATTGGACAGTGCTTCATTTTATTTTTCAGGTTACTTTAATTGTCAGAACTCAGCTCTGTGAGACAGCATTAATTGCAATGTATCCTTCAATTGTCACATAACACACAAAACCCAAAACGTTCTAAGTGGAGAGGTCCTGGGTTTTAGTCACAATGAACTTATTGATTTGGCCACTCATTTTCACATGTCCTTATACTAGAGTGTGCCAGTATCTCTGCTGACCCCCGTGGAGATCATGTCTCCGCGAGGCATGGTTGACACTGACAGTAACTTCTGCCTTCTGAAGTCGGGGAGCCACACATAGGGTCGCCTGACAATCTGGTTTCTACATCCCTGAGAAATGTACACCAGCTGTCTCTCTATCCTTGTCTGACACGTCTCCCTGGGAGCGCCAAGGCCTCAGGTTCCCCGCGCAAGAAGAGGGCTGAAAGAAAGAGGTCAGAGAGATTGACTGAATCATAAGATTAAGCTCCCATAGCAGCACTCGGGCCCAAATGTGCAGATGAGAGCACAAAGCCCAGAAGTAATTTTACAGATTGCTAGATGTAGCTGGATGTGGCTGCTCTGCGCTTAGCCCCCGAGTTTCCTGAGTGGGGACGGTAATCAAAACTTCCCCAAGCACCTATTGCCTACACAGGGGCTGCTGGGTCTTGGTGTTAGCAGCTTTAAAGTTAATTTTCACTCGTTATCTCTCTGTGCAGTCCAGTCTTCTGAGTATTTCACAATGTTTGCATGATAGTGAAAATGAATATGTCGCATGTTTAAAGGAGAGAAGTCACCCTCTGGAGCAATTTTAGATGTAGCCTGGCCAAAACACCAATACCACTTGAAAATGGATTTATGGTGACATTCAGAGCACTTTTGATGTGCTGATGACTTTAGGTCCTAAATAGGTACAAAGATGAAAATAAAATCAAAAACTAACCTTCATATCCTAGAATGGTAATTCTAGAATAGTAATGTAAATAAGCTTAATTACCCTTTGCTGTTTAAATGATCTGCACTAATTAAAACAATGACTTCTTAAATGCATAACCACTTGATATGATATTAAGACGAGTTCTTAAATGTCTGACTTGATAATCTGTCTGACCTACAGGGTTTGTAATATCAATGATTTACATTGACTAAATGCTTCAGATCTTTAGGCAATTTCTCAAAACTAATGGTGGTATTTTCCCTTTCCTTCTTTTTAATTAACTAGAGAGCTTGTCCAAAGGAAGCAGATCAGCAGGACTTTGGTATCCCCAGTGGCTTTTCTAGAAGGCCCTGATCTGTTGATAATCTGTTGGCCAATGATCATCTTGGCTTTGAAGCAAAGGAGGAGGGAAAAAAACACATCATGCTGGTTTGCCACTTTCACTGTTCCCTGGCTATACAGTCTCTTCATCAAAGACTAACGAGTCTCCCAGATCTGAACAGGACAGCTCCAGCAGCGGTTAGTTACAGTTAATTGCTTGGCTCCTAATCTCACAAGTCAGATTTTAATAGTACCATTTTACCAGATTTTTATATTACCATATTAAAATCTGATGGCTGTTCTGGTTACATACTCCCATATGGAGGTTCCCGAGAATGGTTGGCTCCCATTCCAAGGATATTGGATCTAACCATGAGGTCACTAGTCTCATGTTATAGTCAGTTGTTGAGAAATGTTCTTTTGGTTTTTGAATGTTAGGTGTACATTATTTAAAATCAGTATTCTTCCCCACATAGCCTCAGTGCCTTGGCATAACGTAATATATAGGGTACTTTGTAGACTTTGGCTTTTTCAAGTCACAACTTCATTAAAGCATAATCCTACATGGGGTGACAGGTTCCTACTTCCTTTTGGAGGTAAGGCATCATAGCATGGCTTGCGGTAACATAATCACTTTAGATACGGAATTACCTTAAAGTGATATTCTTCGCGGTCCATGTTTGTTTAACTTTTCTTGACATCTTTGGTGCTAAGCAGTCATTTACTGTATGTGGTGTTTCTGCACTGCACTTCCCAGAGATCACCTGTCAATCAAACAGTGTGTCCAGTGCTGTGACGTCTTTTTCCTTGGATTTTCTGTTCATGAGGTTTGAGTTTCTGTAGGTGGCACTCTTGTTTGAATTATATGAGTATGTCACAGAAAATTACATTAGACTTTGCAAAACTGAAGTTATTTGTGTGTGGCCTGAGGAGGTGCATATTTGATAAATTCTCAACGGTACTGGGACACCATGAACCACCAGAATATCCTCAGTGCAACTGAGCATAGCATCTATAAATGTCTGGAAGTCTGTTGGATGAATGCGACGCCAATTTTCCATAAGACATTACATTATTTGGATTTTTACTGATGATGAAGCTTCCTCATGTGCTGCTCCAGAATCACCCTCAAGTGGTCAGGAAACTGAGAATGCTTTAGCATGTGTTTTTCAGCTGTTTTACCTCCATCAAGGGAAGATTTTGCTGAGCATGCATGCTGTTTTTGTTTCCAGCAACTCCTGTTTCACATTCTCACCTAGGAGCTGCCCAGTACAACCACAGTCTTCTACTTCTAGGCATGCCCTAGCAAATCAGTGTGTGGGTTCCTCTGCTGTGTAATGTAGCTGCCCAGGAGCACCATAGTCTTCTACCCATGGCCACCTAGCAGCTCCGCTGGTTAGCAGCCAGTTAAGTACTTTGCTCAAGGGCACCTCGACACTAGCTGCTGAGGGAGTGCTGCTTATTTACTTTCCCTGCCCAGATTTCCCCAGCCAGTTTGGGGATTCAAACCGGCTGCCTTCTGCTCCTGCTCTGTCCATCGTCATTAAACCCTTGTGCCGTTTGGCATCCCATAAGGATAGAAAAGTACTTAGTTACTTACTTACTTTACTAGGGAGAAAGTGATCACTTCGTGTTCACTGGCATCCACCAAAACCCTGGTTTCAGCATACATTGTGCCCCTCTTTCACTCAGGTGTTTCTTTGATGTTGGTGCTTATCTATACTTACAGCAAGATTACTTAATGATTTGCGATTGATGATTATGTATTGATCTCAAAACGGGTGTCCTGGAGTGCCTTTATATATATAGAGAGAGAAAGAAGTGATTGCTGATCTAATCTGATGTCATTGGGTTAGATTTACCAGGTTATGTTTTGTTTAGAATCTCAAAGCAGATTAAAAGTGTTGTGGGCTGAGGATTGGGATGAAGGACTGGCTTTGTCTCATTCCTCTCGTCATCATCTTTTAATCATTTTGCTTTTCCCTTTTCCTCAAATCCCTCGTCGTGCGTAAAAGACCCAGCAAAGATGTCACTCTCCCTTCTCAATCCTCTCAATTTGTGTTGACTCACAAGGATCACAAGCTCCCTACTCTCCATGAGCTCTGCTTTTGTACATCTCAAGGTGCCTCACACGGCTCTCTCCCTTTTTTTCTCCTTCATAATTCCAGAGACACATCAAATGGGGATGGAGGCAACTTCAAAAGCAAGTTCTTTTTTTTTTCCCGCTGAAGTCATAAGACATTTCTTTTTCAAAGTGCAACTTTAAAGCCTTTTTTGTAAAGCCTAATGAAATCGGATGCTGGAATTACTGCCCCAAAAAAAATCAAATTCTCTTAACGTTGCTGTTATGCTTTGACAATAATGGTTCTTCTGATTTGCCAAACCATTAAATTCCTAAAATACTCTGAAGTAAACATGTCCTCTTGGATTTGTATTGCTCTTTTGGTCTGCGCTGTAATGTAGTAAACATAACTGTTGGAATAATAATGCAAAAACTGTGCTTTTGACAGTAAAGGACAGGCATTTAAATCGTTATTGTTTTCCTAACTGTTTAATTTGAACACATTAATCTTTGGCCTTATGCATATCCATGAATTATAATGATTCCTTGTTGCCGTGGGTCCCATGGTATTCCTACTTTGATTGTGACAATGGTGCAGCCTTTTTTTTTCATGACTGAGATATTTGGTGGTCAATTTGTGCTAATGTATAATTTCCCGTGGTTTCCTTTTTGTATACTTAAATTACCTCAAAAATCCACAAAAGAATGCAGAATGGAGGTCATAATATGAAAGTACAAAACAAGGCTGTAATTGGGTCTGCGTAGGGTCTGTTGTTTATTTGAATGATGGTAATGGCTCGGAAAGGCGCTCTCCTCCCCAAATAATAACCAATAGAAGAAAGATAGCTAAAATGTATTGTACCTTTATTACAAAACATCAATAAGATGAGTGAAATTTGTTGTGCAAAATAACCGGAGCATTCTGTGAAAAAACGGTGGTATGTTTTGCTCTAGAAATTCAACTATTGCAAACCAAGCATAATAACACTCCAGGGAGGATATGTATGGAATAAAAGGCAGCAGAATCTTGAGCCTCGCTGTTGAGATCTGATCATGTAACACATAACAAAACAACACAATAGACCATCATCCCTCTGTATACAGTTCCAGCTGTAATAGTGTAGGCTCCGGCTGCATTGCAACAAGTTTCTGTGGGCGTTGTGGTAAATGGGAAAACAGGTTTGATTCAGCTTCAGCATTATGTCATACATTATGTCTATGTGACTGCACGCATCCTATTGACTGGCGGTGACACCACAAACTGTAATGTAACCTTACTCTGTAAACCGCTGTGAGGAAATTCTATACCGTTCAGACCCGATGAGGAACTGCAGTTCCTTGGCATATCATGATGTCACTTTGTTTGTGTGAACAACTGAATTAAAGTGTCAATGGCCGAAAATTCTGCTAACAAAAGCTGAAGTTTGCTCGACAGATCATTGCGTATTCGGGTCATCTCTCTCCTGTGCAACAACATTGCAGAACCTGTCTTTACCCTGGCGTTGATCCTTTCCCAAAATGGTGTTTTCTTTGCTTTAAGCACATCTTCCCACAGACTCCAGTGCTGCTGCTGAAGGCAGGTAAAAAGAGGAGCTCCTTTCTTCTAGCCTCATTACACCGCAACCCTCTCCATTGTTTGTGAGTTCAGAGTTGCCTCTGCTTTGCCAAATCAGCCTTGTATTCATCATGGAAATAGTTTCAGCCAAACAAAACAGCTTTATGCTAATGCTCTACAGTGAAGTATGAAATATTCATGTATTCCAATAGTGTAGGTTTATATAGACCCGGTTTAAGTTTATTTTTACAATTTGCAGTGTAATATACAATGGCAATGAATATTTCAGCCCCGGTCGCGATGTTTTGCCAAGTGTGCAGAAAGGTTAAGCTTGTTAACTATATTACACAGTGGCATTTGAGTGCATGCCCTGTGTTCTTTTAGGAAGTGAATCAGGTCTTGGGTCTACTTTGTCAGAATTGGTCCAAGGTGCACAATTCATACCCAGATGAATTTTCTCTCTGCGGCAGTGATTTGGAGTGACAGATGTGACAATCATAACCTAAAATCTCACCTCCTCTTCACACGAAATCTCACACCTCGCGAACTCCAGGCTGTTTTCAATACAGCCACAACACAGATTCCACAACGATATTTGCCGTTTCTTGCGTCTGCAATTTGCAAAAATATCGACATACTGGGCTGTTTTTTTTTCTGAATTACCATCCAACAAAACCAACCTGTGGGTATATGGGAAACTTTATAAAATGTACAGTGTTACACTGGGTAACCAGTTTGTCACCTTGTGGTAATACTCCAACAATGCGTTCTTATGCATTTCGTTTTTGTATTGGACTCCAAAAATGATTTCTGCTTTGCCCTGTCCTGATATTGAAATATGGAAATTCATGCATGAAACACA
This sequence comes from Centroberyx affinis, assembly GCF_046629955.1. NCBI lineage: Eukaryota > Metazoa > Chordata > Actinopteri > Beryciformes > Berycidae > Centroberyx > Centroberyx affinis. Next base: position 209,659 of record NW_027280654.1, on the reverse strand, counting down.
TTATTTACATGATGTTGGACTGTTCTGTCAATATCGGTGAATGTGAACAATTCCAAAGTGAGAAATCAAGATAATATATATGGAATATCTGCGAGGTCAGCAGGAGACATTTGAGCTGCTCCGTCAACAGTGGATGGGAAGGTTTTACAAGGCCTTTAATACTGTGAGTATATACAGTAAAGCTAACACTTCTGAACCAGGAAATGTAACCGTGTGCCCCAAATGTCCACACAGGGGGTCTCAGTCAATTGTCAAATGATCTCCAGCAGTCCTGGAAGTGGCCGCGTATCATCATCCAGAAAACCAATATGAGCAATGTAAATGCATGCACCTGTAATATATAACCTACTAGATTAGTCAGCTGCTTTTTCCTCACTCTCATTCTAATTGATTAATTCAAAATAAATCATATGATTTGACTTGTAGAGGCCAGAGACTCTCAGAGTTTGATATCTGATTGATTCTTAGGTCTACTCCTTGGTGAGCTTCCTTAATCTGTATCAAAAGGAAAACCGTTCAGAGATTTACCCTGCTTCTTTAAGAGGCTTTATGAATGTGTTACTTTTGCAGTGCCATATTTGACTACTATTTTTTACTTCTTATGTTACATCACTGTGAATTTTTAGACGGATAAGATGAAGCTCATCCTTTGACCTCTGTTTCTGGAAATTTACTATTTCTCTGAATACCTTTTGTGCAGTGAATCTGCCAGTTCAATGATACTTTTTCCTCATGAAATCACTAGCACCTTTTGGACTATGCATTGATGGGCACACACACACACACACACACACACACACACACACTGTCTGCTCACTTCAGTATAGAAAGCTGTCCAGTTATTGACTTATGCAAGTATAAATGAGAGAGAAAGGGAGGGGAGTATATGATATTGCATTGCAGAGGGAGATTTAAATAGGATCAACTTGCATTTCCTTACATTTCCAAGTCGTGTGTGTTTGTCGGTGCGTCTGTCTCATATCTCATATTGTCAGGCTGAGGGAAGCTGCTGCCTGGTGTTGGGTTACGTTGCCTTGGAAACAAGTCAAAAGTTTTGAAAAGATTTTGAAATAAATCGCAATAACTTCATCAAACAGACACTTGGGTGTCTCCGAGATCATTAAACTGTTGCGCACATTTGATATAAAATTAGTGCAACAGTTGTGAAGGCATCAACTAAAAATAATCCAGTTTACCCATCTCAGAGATGCCGGAGTTTCTGTGTTTGAGATGAAAGATTATTGTGATTTACCTTGATTTTCGCTCATGTCTGCGGCCATGGAGGAAATTCTTAACCTGATTTGTGATGGAACCTTTCAGCTGGATTGCGAAATGTCTCAATTATTCGTCTGGTTTGCATTTAGAATTGCTTTACATATTCAATAATCAGAAAAATAAACAAAGTTCGGATTTGTTTCTTTGCTGCGGCTGGAAACATAAAACGCATCATTTCCTGTGTGCCATGCAATTTTTCCCAGGAAAGAGCTACCAGACACCGGGTGTTTAGAACAGAAAATGGAAAAGCTTTTATGAACTGGATATAGGTTGAATCATTATTGTGTTATATCAATCGGAAAGAGAGAGTTGCAATTTATTTATATGAAAATGTCATGGATTATTACTATTATTGTTCTACTTTTATGTGAGCTAAATAAAAACGAACATGTCAAATAGTCAAATAATAAAGCCATCTCAAAAGTCTGAAATCAAACTAAAACAAAATAAACAAAATAAAACCGAAATCACAAAACTGTAAGAACCCTGACCCCATATGCACGCTGGGTTGTATGTTAGCTCACGCATTAGTGTGCATATCTGCATGCGTGCCTGCCTTTGAGAGCGTGAAATTACTTTCATATTTGTTTTGTGTGTGTTGCTCCCCGAAGAGTGTGACGGCGGAATACAGAGCGAGCGGCCATTGTATTACTTCCTCCCTGGAACTCTTTAAAGAGCACACGGCTCCCCAGCTGCATGTTAATGCAATCATTATTTTACTCTTTCTTTTGCTGATACTACTTTGACCTTCAATGCATTCTTCAGCTCATTTTTCTCCAGGGAGAGGAAATTGGCCATATAACAGAAAGGAAAAGCCTCTAGTTTGGCAGTTCTGCTTCCAGAGCTGAGGGGAGAGGAGCGGAGTGGCCGCCCATTCCAAATTAATTTAAGTGGATATCTGTGAGAATTTCCCCTGTTTTGACAGCAAGGTGAACAGCCACCTGAATTATACATGCTAACAAGAGCAGCCACGGCGATGCCATGGGATGCCGCTCTTGCTGTCAGCGAGTTGAATTCACAGACTCCCACAATCAATCCGACAAAATGAGCGACGGGGTGCGCATGGCAACCGGCACCATCCGCTGTGCTCCGCTGCTATTTAGGTAGCTGTTCCTACCATCTGGACGGGCCCTATGGATGAACATTTGCTATTTTTGCCTGCGTATGGAACTTTTACAGTGATATTAGTTTGCACTCGCCTAAACTAAGCTCTGCTGTGTTATTACCCTGCGGTCTTGACCAGGTTAGAGGGCCTTATTCGCTTCATCTCCCACGACAATACCAAAAGCATAAGGGGGATTTACAAAGAGAACTCAGAACCATTAACTTGCAGAGTAGCAAAAAAAAAAAAGTTCTGACCTTTTCAATAGGAAACAGGTTGTCTCAAATTTGCAGTAATGTCTGAATTCAAGGTCTTTATCCTGAAAAATGAATACTCCCATCTCTTCTGACCTTGTTTACTTTAATCCCTTGTGTTCCAGTGGCTTTAGAGAGCAAATCCTTCAGGGGCGGCCTGAGAGTATTTTCTCTTTTAATCTTTATGAAAGTTGCTCTGAAATGAAATATTTTCTACTGTTCAGTCATGGATGCACATGTGACCTGATAACGGGAAGCAAAGAATCCAGAATAATGAGGGTTTTTAACCTCCAACCTCTTTTGTACTGTCATATAATGGATCTTTTAATTACCCTTTTTAGGCCTGTCAAGATAATTATGTATTTAGATCTCAAACCCCACCCCCCCCTGCCTTTTCCACGGGTGGAACCCATGGTCTGCTGAAAGCAGGATCTTACTTGGAGAAAGTTTTCGCCTTCAGTCATTTGGAAGAAAAGAATTGTAATGTTCTCTCTTCACATGATAAGCCTGCTGGAGTCGGACTGTATCTGTGCAGCATAGTGAGTCATCCCCAGTGTTGTGAGCCTTCGGCAGGCGACCTGGGAGGCCCTCTCCCCGCATTGCTTCTCCGGCTGCTATGTGAAGCCAGCTTCAAATCCAGCCTTCGCAACAAACATGTTTAAAAAGTACAATGTGGCCCTTGAATCTTTACCAGTCGCCCCGCAGCAAGCTCTCTCGGAGAGCGAGAATGTCTAAATAGCTTAAATGGAGGCATGGTATCCCGGAGGTTTTCGAGATCCAGGGAGAGACTTAACTTGTGGGGCAAACTTCTCAAATGGAGAAGAAAGTGATCCCGATTCTTTTGAGCCACAGACAGGTATCCCGAATATATTCCTGCGCCTCAGGACCATATTACCGCACAGACATCTGCCTGTCTGCAGCGGGGTTTTACATTAAAGTGATCCCTGCCAAGCAAATACACAAGAACATCTCAAAACTTTTGGAGTGCCTCCGGAAGGTTTTTCAGCATTCACTCTTGATCGAGTGAGGAGTGTCACCGGGCGCCGGCATTTACCCATGCTTCCATTGTGGAGGCTTAATCCTCATTGCTCGACTGGATGACTGAGGTCAAACTTTGATATAACATAATCTGTTCTAATTCAGGTGATGTGGTTAAACGTGATTTGGCTGTAATAGACTGCGAACAATGTGGGATTGACCATCTATCACTTAAATGCAGTGTTGGGGGGAGGGATGGGATCGCTTGAACGGAGCTCCGCCGTGGGGCTCACATGTTTACAGCAGCTTATTTGCCTGGTGGTAACTATTATTCAAATGCAACATTTAACCATAAACTACCAACTGGAGTTCCTGGACAGGTTCCAGAGCCTCCAAAGCCGCTTTTAATATGAATTTTCCACCGTGCCATAATGTCATATTGTGAAAATTTTGCGCTCGTTTGGCTTGAGGTCGAACTTGGCCGCTTCCTGCAAGTCGCCATCCATCACACAGATATCTCTCTCTCATGTAATAGCTCGCGGGCTGTCGGCCACAGTTGGCAAATCAAACTTTTACCACAGCCTGGTGGTAAACACACCATAACATCTCTGGCTTTGGGTGCCGCTTTCAAGCTGAGGCACTGCCAAGCGAACCGCGTTGCTGCGAGTCTGCGGGTTTTCATTCCAACCAAGCACTACACCGGGATATTTCTCTTGATTAGTTCCTCCTCTCTGGTTGAAGGTGTGTTAATCAGTGAAATCAGCTGCTGTAGTGCTTGGTTGCACGCTCTCCAACTCACCATGGCACACGGCTGCGTATCCCTGCTGTAAAAGCTTCATCGACTTTAATGAGCGTGCTTCTGGGAAAACCGGAATTAAGTCTTGATTGAAAGGTTGTATCTATTTTTATCCGGTTTTGTGTCATTTGGCAGCCTAGGTAGCCAGCCTTCCGCCCAGTCAGAAAAACAACCCAGAAGAGCCTCTTCAAACTCAGAGGCAATCAAGCTGTGACCCTCTCCGCCACAAGGTCCAGTTATCCCACTTTCTCTAACACAAATTCCTCCATCAGCTTGAGGCCTAGAGAAATAAATAAAAGAAAAAAAAAAGAATAAAGAAACCTTTGTTATTGAAAATGTTCAGAATTCCTTTTGTAGTACTTCAAGGGAATATCTCTCATCCATAAAATTGAAGACATGCTAAAATGGAGAATTTGATTGTAGCCTCAAAGAAGTAATATACCATATTCTTGCAAAGTTAAATATTTAGATTGAAGTTTTGAACCAAATGTTCTATCTAAGCTTGATAGCATCATTAGGGCAACCTTCAAATGGTGTAAGGCATATTTGATAGTTAACAAAAATCTCAAGTAAATACATTTTCATGCCTTTTCCAGTAGACCTGCATCTGCCAAATGGATATGGACTTGCATGTTTCATATTTTGTTCATAATTTGCCCCAATTTTCAAACATCAAACATCTCCGTTCTTGAGTTAGATGGTAGTTTTTTGGTCTTCTGTGAGTACTTGAAATCGTACTTGAAATAAGGGGAAATATTTGTGTAGGCCCACATAGAATCTTGTTCAGTGCGTATTGTGTGCAGTAATTCACAATAGCACGACCTTCAGCTGCTCGTAAGAACTCACTTAGTTTGAAAGTTCCATCAAATATCCTGCCCACTATAATCCTTGTCAATCCACAGCAGTAATCCATCAGCGAGACTTAAATGTTGCCCACTTGCTGCATGGAAAAATCTCCTTTGTTCTTTTCAAGTCTGTGTGCCTAATGTGCCAACTTCCATTTTCGCTCCTAAACAAGGTGACGCATATGGTCTGGCAGTAATAGGCGAGAAATTGTGGGCTTCAGACCCGCTTTAAAGCCACTTCTCTTCATCATACATGCATAACCGTATTACCCCTAGTACCTTCTGGTGCAGCTGAGTAAATTAACGTGTGAAATCAACCATTACACTATCTGCTTAATGAATCAGGTAACCATTAAGGCTGGTTTTCATGTTTGTCTTTGTTGTTTTCCAAATGAAAAAATGAATCTTCTGTGTTTCCAAATGAAAAAATGAATCTTCTGTGTTTGCAAACAATCTTGCATTCAACCGCCAATGACCTTTGTCGGTTCTCATTTGACTGACACAGCTCATTGTGTCAGTTAACTATTGTTAAGTTAACCTCTAATATCTGGTTGTCTTAAGATCTGTTTGTACTGGAAAAGAGCCTTTTTGCGTGACATCTTTGCATGGTATAGAGCAGTGGTTCTCAACGTGGGGTCCGGGTACGACCAGGGGTCCTTGAGGGGGTTCCAGGGGGTCCCCAGCAAATCGCTAAACTGTTAAACTTCAACATTAAGTTGAACACAATTAGGTTAACACAATTAGAGAATGTAGAAGAATGACTGTTTTGATCATAGTTTCACTGTTATCTCTCTACCTACAATACAGATAGTCAAGGAATTATGGATGAAATCGTATCTAACAATAAAGATATTCTCAGATTTGGGTCAATGAGACAAAATCTCATCAAATGGGGGTCCGTGGCTCTAATGTGGACTAAATTAGGGGTCTGTGATATGAAAAAGGTTGAGAATCACTGGTATAGGGAATAGCTTCGACCCAAGCTGGAAAATAACACTCATGCTGCTGCTTCTGCATTTTTTTGTTATAATATTGATTTAATCCATGGCATGTGTGTACATACAATATGAAAACATATTTGAAAGGACATTAAGTAATCTATGACCTTTCTCGACCTCTATCAGCGACTAGTGGGAATTGAAACAATATCGATAGAACTACTCAAGACAGTGACCTGTAATTGATACAAACACTAAAATCACATTTTCGCAATAGAAAGGAGTGAAGATGTAATACATCACCATGCTAAATACTGGAATAATAATACTGCTTTGTCATTTGCTTTATTGGCTGGAGAACAAGGCTTTGTGTGTCTTGTGATGTCAGTTGATCCATTATACCATCCAATGGGTGGAGAGTGAGTTTCGAAATCCAGAAATCTCAGCAACTGGCCAAGTAATGAGTCATTGGTATTGATCAACAACCCTGTCAACCGCCCACAAATATGGTCATTTTGTGCTATGGGCTGGAAAAATCATACTTATTGCCCCTTTATATTCAAACATTCAAAACAAAACTGTCATTGGCAGTTTTCCCTAAGCTTTCAACTACCACTGCAGCTTTGTACGCTGATCGTACAAAATATGAGGAATACTTGCTCTTTCCATGAAATATGATCCCCCTCCATGAACTATGATCACCTTCACCACTTCAATCATGAAGGGGCGATGTAAATGAATGGGAGGAAGCATGTAAAGGAAGGATTTCAAAGCCATTAGACACGGATTGTGCACAAGGGAGCGCGACTAAACACTGAGAAGGTGGCGCTAATGTTTTGTACAGAGCGTATTACAGCAGGTATCTCCACAGTAGGGGAGCACCAGAAAACACCCCTCTATGAGTGTTCATGGAGATTAAATATGAAGGCCTCTGGGGTAATGTAGATACTCATCAGTCATTATTTTCATGGTCAATTTGCCTATAGATTGATTAATACAAGAATACATTAATTGGACTAAACAGGGCACCACCTTTACCCGGCTGTAAAGGAACTTGTATTAAGTTGAGCTTATACTTTCTAAATCAAGCTTGACTTGAATGAATTGGTTGTTGTATCTGAGGCCTGACATTCAGAACAGAACTGCTCATATACAAGTCATTTTCCCAGATTAAGTTATTACAAAGCACTACACCAATAAACAGCTCAGTATAACATAAGTAGAAATTATGGCAAATTCTGCATTCTAGCTAATTTATTGAGGCTGGGCGGGGTAGAAGGGAGTAGGTCACTGTCCTGTGGCTCCTGGTGGAGTCGTGATTCTTCCAGAAGTCCTGAACAATAAAAAGCAGCATTACAGTGATTAAAAGTAATAAATCCAAGTTCACTTAGGCTGATGTGAGCATTTCTGGGTTAGGTTTCCTTTCTCTGGTGAGTAGCCATCCTCGCTTTGATCCATTCCGGTTCTGCTCCTGTGGGACATGATTCAGTTCAGTTGAATTTAACAAGGAACCTGCGGACTTTGTTCTCCCACTGTTGGGCTGACTCTGTTTCTGCACAGAGATCAACTGTCAATCAAACAATGTGGGCGGTACTATGCTGACTAGCCAGTTCTTCTTCCATTTATTCCAGACAAACTGGAAATTTAAAACTCATTTTTTTCCAGGACAGACCTACCTATTTTCTCCCCGTCTCCCACCCTTCATCTACCTCTATCTTAATGACTAAAGGGAATGTATTAGATGACACCATTAAAGAGGCAGCATTACAGTAATTAAAAGCAGGTCCTGGCTTAAGACTTCATGGGACCAGGCTTTTGGCTTTGGAATAATTTGCCAGAGGATCTTAGGGTAACAGAATCACTATCATCTTTTAAATCACCTGGTAAAACTTACTTTTATAGACTTGCTTTAATGTGATTTAATGTGATGCTATTTTTTTTACTACTATATTGTTTGACCCTCACCATCTCTTTATATTTTATCTGCTTTGCTTTCATTTATTTTATTAATTTTATTAATAAAGGTTATTTTATTATTGTTATTTATTTGTTCATGAGTAGGATGTTTTGCTTTTACCTTACAGTCTAGCTTACTGTAGCTTTAAAGCTAAAATAGTAGAGAAATTACAACCATTTATATAGTCTCTTGGGTGTAGATTGAATTTGTATTCTCCATCTTACAGCTGGCTTTGTTTGGTGTTATTTTGTGCAAGGTTTAGCACTAAAGTGTGGAATGTCTTGTGTTAAAATCCAACTTATTAGCTTTGCAACAGCTCTGTTTCCCCTGTATTTCCCATCACTCTTAACTGTACACTCTAATAATTCAGAAATGCCATAAAAAAGGTTTTCTTATGACAAAGGACAGTGCTGGTTTAATCTTTAAGGAAACATGCTTCCTACTGGGATCTTCACAGGAGGCACCTGGAAAGAAGATGTCGACGTATTGCTTTGGTGTTCCTTTTAGCAACATGCAAGTGGCATGAAAGGACGCATGCTGAGTTGTGTTTCTTTGGTATTCAGTAGAGTAAGATCCATTGGGGAACAGTATCAGACGGGTCCTATGTTGCTGTCCTGCTCCACATGGGGTGACAGGAGGCTTTTGATGGAAAGGCATCACACAGAATGCTTTGCGGTTACATTATCACTCTAGATACGTAATTACTTCAAAGTGGTAATCCTCAAGGTCCTCGCTTTTTTCATCTTTGGTGCTAAGCTCATTGCTGTGGTGTTCCTGCACTGCTCTTCCCAGAGATCACCTGTCATTCAGACAGAGTGTCCAAAAAACACACCCAACACCAGGTGTTTAGAACTGCCAATGTAAAAGCTTCCATGAACTGGCTTTAGGTTGAATCACTATTGTGTTATAGAGAAGTAGAGAGTAGCAAAGTGGACAGTTATTCATGTGAAAATGAATGAAATTACTTTGTCTGTCAGTGCATGGACTGCTATATCATCAAATGTGATGATAATGTAGCTTTATGTGAGCCAGTTGTAGCACACAATGAGACTTTTTCACAGTACAATTGGTTTCACTGTAGCAGGGCTCTAAATGAACTTTTTTGCTTGGTAGAGCTGGTGCTCCGAAGCTCCAAAACTGCACCAGCAAACATTTAGGCACAGCCCAAAATATTGACAGAGGCACCTTTTTTATTTTAAATGGGCAATGCTGTAAACTCACTGAACTTTTACATTCTGGATATACTTTATATAGAGATATAGAGACAAGAAACACGTACCAATATTATTTATTTACATAGAATGCCAAACAATAAGATACTTTAGTTTTCACCACGGATAGGAATCAATTACCATATAGATAGCTTGTGGAAAACTCTTTCTTGTGAGAGGAAACCTCAAGAAGGGGATTTAATGTTAGCCAATTAAAAAAGACAACTTTAAGGTACATAAAATCAGGTTGGCGTTTGATTGGCTGGAACAGAACAGATAACAGGAGAGGAATTGATATGCTCTCACTTAAGGAAGTTATTCAAATAAAGTTGCAGCAAGGCAATTATTTTTAGGTACACCAGTGTGCACAAAATTAATTTCCAGGTTGCACAATTTTCAATTTTGGCCACATTTGCGTTGAGTTGAAACACACACACACCGGAATCTCTCTCCAATTAAGAGCAAAACAGATCACCTCGTGTTATGGGTTAGGTGACGGAGCGGCGCTTTTGTAAAGCGGGGGTCCCCGTGGTTTTTATTTTTGTCCCGTCAGCAGTCTCCTTTTACTCTTCCACCCCAACCAGCAAATTACACCTGTCAGCACCCTGACTACAGCCTGCTGGATTTGGAGAGGAAGGATCAAAGCCACTCAGGGCGCCGGCACATGGCCAACAGGCCCCATTAACGCCTCTCCCCGTAACTTAAATTTCTCCCTTGCCCGGCTCTCATCTTCAAAACCCCGGTCTCATCCAATTCTCCTCCGCTGTCCACACCAGCAGATGCGGGGGGGGACACGGAGGGGAACGCCGATAATCAAGAGCATCACTAAGAGAGAAACACCGGAAAATATGGATGAGGCCCATCAGTATTCCGAAGTAATGCAAAATGTGAATAATAGATGAGAAAATTGTGGTGACCGTGGCGTGTGGTTTGCATGTGAAATATAATAAAGCCAGTTAATTATTCTCAGTGAGAAGGGGGGGTTAAAGCAGCAGATGTTTTCTATTGCTGTCCGCATTTGTATGTTTTCTGGAATCTGATTAGCGCTATGTGATGTGTCACTGTCGCACCTGATTTCTGTTGACAGTACATTTAAAAATGTTCTGAACATCTTTATTAAGATCAAAAGCATATTTGCTCTATCTTGTTTTGTTTAGTCGATTAAGCCCCCCCCCCCCCTCCCCTTCCCTTCCTGCCAGCTCCATCAATTGAAAAAGCAGCATGCTGGGTATTGAACAGATAAAAGTACAAGGTTCTGCGCTTTTCTTTTGAGTGGCCGTTGGAGTTTGAAATTCATAACTTGACAACCATCGTCTATCACGGCGTTTTATCTTTGGGTTACACTCGACATCTGCTGTCAACGCGCTCCTTTAAAACATGATGAAACGGCCTTCACATCCAGGTGCTATCAATGTCTGGAAAAGCCTCTCTGCGAAAGAAAACAGAGCTATTAATAAGGAGCTCAGGTCTCCCGGTGAAAGAAGAGAAATACCAAGACGGCGGTCAGAACCCAGCCGCCCGCTGGAATGCGATACGGTCGTCTCTTTATTGGATTCCGGCGCCGCGGCTGCATTGTAAACACAAGAACGAAGGGGCTTGTGGTTTGATCTGATCCCCGGCTGCCTGACAAGCTCTCCGGCCACCTGAACTACGCGAGAGGTGCTGTCACTCTCAGCGCCCTATACCTGTGGACTCGCCTCTCAAATTTCAAATCAAAGCTTTAGAATAGTCTTCGAGCAACGCTTTAGCCAGAATGTATCCCTTTTTCCTGCTAAACGGTCATTCAAGCATTTTCCTTCATACGTCTAAGTCTAAATCAAAGCTGCACATGGGATGATTTTTTATGTAGAAATACCCCGTGTTATCAGTCTAAATCACGGAGTCGGGCCGCAACAGAGATGAGCGCCCTATTCCCCCTAATTGAGGCCCTGTAGACTTGCCTAATTTACTCAAATTAATTTCAAGTGTCAGCGTGGACACTGGTGGGAAATCTTAGCGCAAAGGATGTGATGAACGGAGATTAAGAGCAAAACACTAAAAAGCTGCAAAAAGAAAGCTGGACTCTCCAACATGACATCTTTTTCCTGTCTTTCATCACAGACCGGCCGGGTGGGTAAACATGAGCGTGCTGTGTGAAGTTTACTGCAGATTTCTGGGTACTGAAGTCCGCAAAATTCAAACCCCTTGCTGCCATTTGGGGCCGGCAGTGTACTAAGTTGGCTAGTGCAGCTTTAAAACGCCTGGAGCCCACTGGGTGCGCATCATCACTATAATGATGCAGCATTTTGTATCGCACTGCCATTAGAAAACACTGCTTGACATAATCAGAGAAGACATTGCTTACAGTCAATTACACCCCATTTAAACACCCAGATTGGGATGGGGGGGTCAAGGTGCCAGTGTAATCACGAGGATATATGCAATTATATGCACAAACAATATAAAGTGCTGGAAACTTGGGAGTTCAGAAGCGACTCGAAGGTCATCATGGCACATGGGAAATGAATGCATCAGGAGCTGATAACCTATTAATTCCTCTGTGTCCCTAAAAGTTAGGAAAACAGCTCGACTTTGTGGAAGTTGCAGATACCTGAATGTACAATAACAGATAGGGCTACATTTACAGTTATGTGTTATGACTGTCTGCCTTAGAGTAATATTGATGTATTAATGTATGAAGGTGATTTTGATGGATTTAGTACCATCAAATGTCAATATAAAATCAATGCAGAAATTTTTTGCCTAATTTTTGGATAACTTAAATGTGTTTGGTAACACTTTATAATAACCATCATTAATAAATGGTAAATTGATAGTTAATTAAACTTTAGTTAATAGTTATTTTACTGTTAACAAACAATGAAATGATCATTAATAATGTTTACTAATTATTAGTAATGCTATAATTTATGTTATTTTATCATTCGTTTGTGTAATATAAAATCATTTGTTTATAAATTATATATTGTATCATAGCTTTTTACCCTTTTTACTATTAACTAAAGTTTAATTAACTATCACTTAACCATTTATTAATGATGGTTATTATAAAGTGTTACCATGTGTTTTTGTAGTTGTGAAGTTAGTTATTAAGCCTATACATCTATCTGCATGCATGACAGTTACACAGCTTCATGATTTTAGAGTTATGAATAAAAGTATGAAGGTTCGAAGATATTCACATTCAAAACTTGGACTGTTGAGGGTAGATGCTCAGCATGCTGCAAGTGAAGAGACAAGCTGCCTCGCTATAGTCGTCATACACCTTTCATTTCTGCCTCAGCTAGGTCCCTTAAATATTAATGTTCATGCGACACTTGTTCACGCCAACCTCCTTGCCATGGAGCGCACAGTTGTAGGATTGGCCTTAAACATAAGTCAACAAAGACATTTACATCTGAAGACAATGTAAATTCATGTTCCGTGTTCACAAAGACCATTTCAAGGCAAATAATCTTTTTTTTTTTGGAGGCTCGGTCGTGAAGTGATGTTTACAGACCTCTCTGGGAGTCCGCACCGCTTTGAACGAATCATAAAGGTTAACCGAAACCCCCCCCCCCCCAACCTACAAATACTCAACAGGCGCCGCTTTAGCACGGGGGGGGGATTCTCTCCCACCGATAATCCGTTTTGGTATGGAGAGGTATCAAATGAAGCAGGAGGAGGGGGGGGGGGGGGGCGGGGCAAGCTAATTATTATGGAGGAGCACGGCTGGAGCGCGGTGCTTATTAAATTACTCTGGACCGTGCGTTTACTTCAGATTTAGGGATGATAAAAGATGAGGGTCAGGTGGGCCGGAGACTAATCATTTAAATTGAAGGTCATGTTGGCTTCGCTCAGCGGTCCGGCCCCTAACTTTTTTTTGTCTAGGAAGAGAGAGAGAGTGTACTTTTGGGGCCTGTGTCAGAATGCCCACTTCACTCTGGTGGCTGGGGGATTATCATGGTTGCTGTAATATTGCTCAAATTTCTTTCTTACCTTTTTGAAGCATTTCACTGGCTGATGAAGTTCCTTTACTTGCACTTGTCAAAAGTTCAACCAGTTTCAACTTTTTTTTTTTTTTGACAGGCTGGGTGGCAGTGTGTCAGTCCATGCCATCCGTCAGCTCATAGGTCTCACTGAAACACATGAGACATTGTCAGTTTTTTGACACATCACGAATGCCAAAAACATACCCCTATGCAAATTGCATCACATTTCTTTGGCTAATTATTCATGTTCTGTAGCCGTATGAACCAAATATTCAGCCGTACAGTCGCATATCACACTCCATAACTGACATCTTTCTTGGCATTTCTGCTGATCAAATGCATTGCTACTACACAGAGGGTGTGACAAATTCTGTCAAGTTATTACAGTATTTTGCATGGTGATATAATACCTTTTCACTTGAGGTTTGGTTGCGTACAAAGACGGCGATATATTTTTCTGGTAAAAATGTCTCCATGTCTATCTTGGTTTTTATCTTCCGCGCTCCCTCCCTCCGTTCCTCCTTCCTACTGCTCTTCCCTCATCATTCCCTCCCCCTTTGTCCTTCATCTCTCGCTGTCTCCGTTTCTATTTCTTTTCATGTCTTCCTCTTTCACCGAAGGACATAATCCAATCAATCATCGGCCTAATAAAACCGAGGAGCAGACAAATTAGAGGAGAGGGCATAGATGCATGCAAGGGGCCTAGATGGGGAGAAAATGCAGAAGATGGGTTACAGAAATATGCGGTACCTCATACGTGCCCAACAAATTAACTCAGAGGTGAGGTGTTATGTGATGAAGGGTGCTATTAAATGAAAATTACACAGGCCTAGTTCTGTTGGCTTGTAAATGTCTTTAAATGCCGAAACAAGTACACTTGACTGTGACCACTTCAAAGATAACTACAGGGCAGCAAAAACACAAAATCATCGCTCTAAATACACTACAATATCAATAGAAAGCTTGAAATTATTCCAAGATTGATGCAGATTTGTTGTGTATTTTCTTTTTTAAGAAATCATTACTACAATAATTTTGAGCCATTAGTATAATTACTGCCAACAAACAAAATGATGGACAGCCTCTGTCACCGAATTTGGCGGGAAATCCGCTGGGTTGCTTTACCACACAAAGGGAGATTCCTTTATGGCACAAAACGGGAAGATGACTAGGGTTGTGCAAAAAAATCGATACAGCTGAGTATTGCAGTATTTTTTTCCATGATAGATTCCATGATATATGTATCGATTTTCCAGCCACTCGTATCGATACATTAAAAAAATGTTTTAAACGGATTTAAAATGTCCTTAAATTTCCCTCAAATCCCTTTGAATTAAATAGTTTTGACTCACTTTGTCCACTGAGTTATCAATATAATGTGATGTACATATTAGACTACCCAGGTGGTACACAGCAAGTTGTATTTTCAGCTCTATTTTTAAATTTTCAGTAAATTATGTAGAGTATTGCAATGTATCGCAATATGTATCATATCGCAGTGTATCGTGACCCATGTATCGTGATGCGTATCGTATCGTGAGGTCCTTGCCAGTACCCAGCCTTAAAGATGACGCTATTCTGCCAGCACTAACGGAGCTAAAGCTTTTAAAGTTTCTCGCAACGGCAGATGGTGGAAGGAGTGAAAGGCCGATGGAAAAGAAAGAAATATGTCACAGTGCCGCAGAGGAGTAGCAAAAGCCTCGTTAGGGACGATCCGTGAAGCAAAATGAAAAGAGTCGGGAGGCAAATGACTGCATATTGGCTGTAACCGTATTAAGTTACAGAGCTTCTCAATACATGCAGAGTAAGAACATTTAGGCCGTCACATAGGCTTCCCTATATTGGTTAACAGCCAGGAAGTAACCATCTGTTTTCAATTAGTTGATTACAGAAGAGGTGTCATCTCTATAGAGTAGACTGAGAGAGCAATCATTTGCCTCCTCACTGTTTGTTTTTTTTATTTTGCTCTACAGTAATTATACCAAGTTATCACAATTAATTTGACCGTGATATACTGTATATTTATCTTTAACTTTGACGTCGCTGGGCTGACAGCACTTGTCACACCCAAACAAACAAGCGTGGGCTGTCCTAGTGAAGTGAAGACTAGTGAAGCAGCATTGCCGTTTGCCCAGAGCCATGTTTCCATATCTCACAGGCAGTAGATTAACCTTTTAAGCAGCCCACTTGGGCCAGTAGATTTGCTAAGTGCTAAACAGACAAATCTCACATCATTTTCTGGTGTTACATCACGTAATGGTGCGTTGTCGATAAATATTCTATGAATTTGCCAGGGTAATATTACGCTACTTCGGTCTACCAAGCCTGACCTTTCTTGTAATACACTATGAAAGTGATGACATCATTTTCGAAAACAGGATATGCATTCGGTTAAGCTTGCAAACACAATAGACGGTTATTGCAAGTTTTTCTACTCATGAACATTTAGGTTTCAAAAAATAAAACTCTTGGTACTACAGAAAGTGAAAACTTTAACATGAGCCATTTGGTGAGCCAATTTACCTTTCTTTTTTTTCTTTAGGTAAGGTTCGCCCTTAAAAAGTGCATTGATGTTGATTGAAGTGCCACTGAAACCAGTTCTGGATCTGACTGTCTCCAAATTGTTTTCTTTCTATCGTCGTTAATATGTGATGGCACTTCACAAACGCTGCACTGAATGAATGAAAGAAAAAGAGCCACATCTGCATCTCTCCTCAGTCTCAACTACATTTTGAGAGGCAGTGTTGATGTTCACTCCACTTTATGTTTGGAGACGGCCGCTTTCCTTTTTAGCTTTTCTGTTTTCCTTTTTGCCTTCTATTGAGCAATTGGTGGCTATTGCTTCTCGTGCTTCTAAACTACCCAGTTCCTCTTCTGTTGATTACTAACTGAGTATTTGAGATCACAATTTTGGCTTCAACTGCTATCATTTTTCTGAAAATTCAAAAACGTTCCCCTCTTGAACCTCAGTCTGCTGTTGTTTCTGATTGCTGCAAATAAAGCTTTTTAGCAAGTAGACTGCTGGTCCTTCCCTTCATAGCATCCTGTACTTCATTTAGAAGGCCCTACTGTTGCTTTTACCAACAAGCACCCCCCATCTGCCCCACCCACAACAGCCAAAACCGATGGAGGCGTCGCTCTTTAAAAATTAATGCACGCATTCTCTGCAGAGAGCCAAGTTGTTAAAATGTGCCATCAATCCATGTAATGCGGACTGCCTCGTCGGGAAGGTTGTCATCTCGTTAGCATTTTAGATAGAGTGTAACTGGACCAACCTAAGCAGGTCGGACATCATCATGTGGTCAGGGACACACATGGATGGATGGATGGAAGGTAAAATACATACCCAATCTGTCCCACAGAGACCAATACTCTACACAAACAACCAGTGATAGACATAACATAACATGAGAAAAGCCTCTGAGTCCATACCCATGACAGAGGTGTAACAGTATTTAACAGTATTTTTGATAGGATTCCAAATACAACATGACAATCCCATTGGATTTTTTCCTATGGTTGAAAGATTCTATGGTTCAAGGTTGAGCAAATTAATTTAAGAGTCGCTGTGTGTTCAGCTTTAGCTTCTCTCTGCCCCATTTGCCATATTGAATGTGACATCAGTGCAGGTTTGGCAGCTGGCATAAGGTGGTGTGTGTGTGTGTGTGTGTTTATATGTTTACTTATGGTGTGAAAGGCTAGACAGAAAATACATGGCAACATCAGAATCAGAATTCACATGCAGAGCTTGATGCAGAGCGATACCTGGCACTGTGATAGGACTGGAGAACTACTGTCGCTTCTATATAATTAACATGCATCTGAAATCCTAACATTCATTTCCCATCAAGCCCCATCTCTGCCCACTGATGTGAATTAATGCCACCATAGCTTAATATTCCTTGCTGAGCACTCCCAGATTGATCATAATCCTCCACAGAATCCAAGACGGCGGAGAACAGAATGGATTCATGCGAAAAAAATTGGCCTTAAAATAGTGAAAGATTAACCAGGAACAAATGTATTCTCCTCTGCGTTGTGGCTGCTAAATTTTGTGGAATAATCGCATTAAAAAGTAGAAAGAATTCATTACGCGCCGCAATAAGTGGAACTCCGCCTGATGATTCTGACGAAAAGTTTGCCTTGCGTCTCAAGATGCCCCGAGGACCTACATGTCTTAGAACTGTAACCCGAGCAGATAATGATTGCAGGAATAGAACAAATGCCTCCATGTAGCCATATGCCACTGCTGAGGCTCTGGCATCTTGCATCAGGTTCGTCATATCCCTCACATCAAGGTAATACTTCTCCGCAGGAGCGCGCTCAAATCCAAATACCCTATTTAAACGGGTACAAACTCGACCCATATTTGATCCGCAGCGTTCAGATTTTGTTTTAGTCGACTCATTTGTTTCATTTGCTGTTTTTCCTGTAATTCTGTTAGTTGAATTTGGAAGACCCAGATCTGAATACAGAGCACAGCACGGCACGTCCCGATGTTCTCTTTCAGACTTGTGCGGGGCCCATGCAGGCATTGCTATTTGACAGTGTCTTGAGCAATTACTGTACGTAACAACACAAATTGACTACGGATATTGCACATTAGTGGAACAGGCATGAGTCATAGAAAAGACACTGCCTTTCTTTTGATAAAGCTAGGCCTAATAATTATAGGGGTATGGCCTATACATAATACCGCCACACAAAAAAAAAAAATCAAGGTTAATTGTAGGCCGAAGTACTGCTTGTTATTGCCTTGGGGATTCATTTCTGCCTCCAATGAGCTATTCTATAGATTTAAAGGTGAAGGATTTTTACTGCCCTATAGCACAAAATGAACATAATACTGTATATCTGCAGGGGTTTGATAGGGTTGTTGATCAATACCGATTACCCCCAAACAATTGCCAATAGAAATCCATAGAGGTCCTAGATTACATGATACCACTTTGCCATCTTCTGGTATACACCTAGCTTTATGAATTGCACTGTGAACAACACATGAGATCATCTAGCTTGCAAGGCCAGTGTAGACCACACTCCTGGTTTATATCCGAATAAAGATAAAAATCAAGATGATTGTTGGAGTAACAGATACAGAAAGGGGCCTCATGTTTCACCCACTTTTGCCAGTGCACTATTTTCATATCAGTGTCTTTTTCCTTTGACCCACATAGGGTCATGGTTTATACAAACCATCAACTACAGCATCAATATTTTCAAGGATATTCCTGCATTACGATAACCAGAGTCTTTGACTACCTCATACACCCCAGCAAACATTTAACAGAACCCTTAAGTTTACATGAGGTTCAGTGTCAACTGTTTTGAAATTATATCATAAAGATATTTATGTCCTGATTTCACAAAATGATGCAGGCAGCAGCTATGGATGACTGTGGATGTTGTCTCAAATATAGTGGCATTTTTGACACGATATTTAATATGTTTATTTGGGGTTTTCAGCATTCATGCAAAGCGTTAGCAGCAACGATGCTGCTGTGTGTCATTTTTATTTCTGCACAAAACATACAATGCATTGTTTTCCAATTTGATAGACATTGATTCAACAGTCCAGTCTGTTCATTGTGCTCTGTTTATTTGCTCTCAACAATAAAACTTGCCTCCAGCATAATCAATATCAGCGGTGCCTCCTGTCAGATTCATAAAAGCTTTTCACAACACAAAGCCCACGTTCTTCTTTGTAACTTTGCCCCCCCTATTCCCTTCCCTACCTCCGGGTGCCTAATCCTCACCCTCGGAATATTTTTCCACACCCTCCTGCGTTGTCGGGGCCTGTGCGGTGGTGAAGGAAAGGGCTCCCGTCTCTGCCAGGCTCCCCGGTGCACGGGGCATTATTGCTTTGCCCTTAATGCTGTAGGTCAGACATACAACTCCAGCAGAGGCAAGCCGGGGAGAGAATAACAGAGATGAGGAGATCATGTAATCCAATGGGCCTTTAACCGTTTGGGCCGCTCGACAGTCCTGGATTGACAGGGATTGCACTCTCTGTCCTTGTCATCATCAGATCGAGGGGATAAAAACGACTGCTCTGCCCTCAGCTGCATTCCCTTTGGAAGACAAACACAGCGCCATGTACGGAAGACTGGAGAGTCTCGGACGCTCCGGGATCTGCCTGTAAATCTGTCTTGATGGTACCGGCCACTCCTTTGACCTGTTTGTCCAGTAGAGCGGAGGCGCCCAAACTATCTTGGAACTTTATGCTTAGGCCTCACATTGTATACTTTTCCCCTTAAAGTATATTCTCTCCTTGCGTCTGTGATCGGAACAGGGATTGCATTCTTAACCAAAAGTCAGAGTTTGACTTCCGTGCGCGACTGTTGAAAAATGACAAATTTTGGCTTGGAGGCCGTTCACCGAATGTATGAGCGAACAAGCCCCATCTCTCCGCCGCTGCAGCACTCCAGACCCGAATGTACTGTCGACTGGAAAATACTGTTGACATTTAAGCTCCGACGCTCCCTGCACAGTCCATTCGCACAGTATATAGTATTACCTGAGCGTTCCAGGGCCGAGGCAGCTATACTGAGAACTTCTGAAGGTCAGCGTTGAGAGTGAACATCCGGAACATCCTCTGGTGATGATTAAAAGAAATGAAGCGGGCAGTTAAAGTGGCAGAATGGTACAAGGTCACCTGCTTTAGCCTCCAAGAGACCTGCACCTGTTCAATTCCCCAATGGTACAGTATATCATCTTTAAACCATTAGATGCTAATACCTTCTACAATAAGCCTCCCGTCAACAGATGCATTAATTGTTGTAGATTGACTAGAATTAAAATGACAGGGATCCTGCGTAGCTCACTGAATAGAGCATGGCTCTGAAACTGCCACAGGTGGGGCTGCTTCCCACTGGGACCACCCTCTCTAGACAATTGAAACAGAAAGCACTCATGGTATTGTAACCTGCTCTGGATAAAAAACAATGCACAGATGCAAATTCAAATTGGGTAATTTAACTCAAATCTTTATTTTCCTGCAAGGGGAATTTGCCTTGCAGGCAGGGCTTTTGAAAAACACTACAAAATTCTAACAATAAATTATAAAAGAAATGGTGTCTATTAGATGAGACTAGATGAGTCATCCAGACGATACGCTACCAGTGCAAGATACATTATTGTACAACAGCGTCAGAGACTGCAATTTACTCTGCAAATTAAGCATCCCAACTGCGGGGGGAAAAATGACTTTCTGGCTGTCTTGTCTGAATCACCCGGAGGGCATCGGTTCAAACTTCAAAGGAATTAACAGGACAGTTTGGAATGGCAAAGGTCTTTTTCTTTCTTTCTTTCTTGCTCTTGCTCTCTCTCTCTCTCTCTCTCTCTCTCTCTCTCTCTCTCTCTCCCTCTCTCGTCCCTCTCAAAGATTGGAGTCAGCTGTGTCTCTATCCCCCCCAGGTATATGACTGGCCACTTTAGCGAACTTACTTGGTAAGTATCTGTCAAGCATTGCCAAATTTAACCACACAGAAAAGAAATGTAAGGTCAGCTGTGACACATCTGACAAGTTGCAAATTACCGTTAAGTCTCTAGTTCAACGGAGATAACGCTACAGTCTGAGGTATGTTGTCCTTGTAGCTGTTGGAGTAGCAGTTTTCCTATAGCCTTTGGAATCCATTAGCGCTCATACATTTAAAAAGTTGATGCTGCAACATAAAACAAATGTTGGCATGCATATGGATGAGCCAAAATGGAGGACAGCTGCTTTGATGGACTTTTTGATGGCTGTCGCTGGTAGGGAGAATAACTTTAATTTGTCTCAGAAATTAGACTGGTTTGTAAGAGCAAACACAATTATCCAGTCAGTTAATGAACAGAACATACTTCCACGTTTTCCCATTACCTGTGTTAACTTCATACCCCCACTTAACGTGTTCATTACTGCAGAGGTGGGGACTCGAGTCACGTGACTTGGACTTTAGTCAGACTTGAGTCACAGTTTTAATTGCTCGAGACTTGACTTTGACACTTGAAGAGAATACTTGACTTGACTCTGGTGACTTGGGACTTGAGTCTGACTTGTACTTTGATGACTTGAAAAGGTTTCTGAAGTCTTGTTTGTGTAAATGACTTAGATTGAAAGTGATGAGATTGGTTCCAGCAGACGACTGAATTTAAATTATTTTTTCTGAATTTGTATGGAATGATTGAATTTATTGAAGTTGAAACTGATTATAGAAATCAAACTCATGATGCTCTTACCAAGTTTTTATCCTATTAAAACCATATTGCATTGAAAATTCCTAGATATTTAGTTTTCTTTAAGATATTAAATTGATACTGGACTCGTGATTTGTTCTGACTTGACTTGCTGTTCTACATTTAGACTTGAGACTTGACATTAATGACATGGACTTGACTTGATAATCTACATTCAGACTTGGCACTTGACTTGAGACTTGTGCCTCAAGACTTGAGACTGACTTTGGACTCGAGCAAAGTTGACTTGGTCACACCTCTGCATTACTGCCATATGTGTGGGAATCTGTCTGAACGAGTGTGATGTTTCATCTAAACAGCTCTTAGACTATGAAGCCTTCGGTTGCTACACAGGTACATGGGGTAAGCTGAACCTACAATGCACATTCAGATGCTTCAGACAAATATATAACAACAAATCAAGACACAATGCACTGTCTGTGTATTACCAGCACAGTGCACCAATAAAGATAAAGCAATTATAATATATATAATATCAAAGCTGCAGTAGGCAAAGTTTTTATGTAAAAATAGACCCGTCTCATCAGCCTAAATCACAAAGTGGAGCTGTAATAGCACGGAGTGTCCCATCCCCACTAATAAAGACCAGGTAGAGCTGCCAATGTGCGAAGTTGCCTAGCAATGCTTCATATTGTTTCAACATTACACTTAACGTGAAGAAGTTTCAGTTTAAGGAGGACGGCCACAAATTTGCAGGCAGCGTTTCCCCTCATATGACCTGGTAGCAGACCACAGAGAAAGAGGAGGGAGTGTTAATACACCGGGGGGGGAGTGATAAGGCATTAGGGCAGTCGCTGCAGTCTTCGCCAGGCACAGTGGTTTTTGGTGAGGACAGATGAAGAAAGATTGCTGATGCTCTTAAACCTTCAAGAATGAAACCGAAGATGACTTGATACCCATCCTCCCCACGGCTGATGTGTAATGATCCGGCATGACTGACACTAAAAAAAAAAAAAAAGCATTTTATATAAGCTGATAGTCTCACTCTCAATATACTGGCTTTAATCAGGCCCACAGCGAGTAATATTGCCTATCGCCTTTTCAGAGTCAGCTTAGATCTCATATCACTTCACCTTTGGGGGAAAAAATAAATTACAATGTTGGCAGCGGCTTTTTTTTTTTTTTTTTTTGTCTTGTTGTGTAGCGATGGCAGATATCTGAGGCTCCTTTGCTTTCAGCTGAGATGACAAGCACACTCATTCAATGTCAAAGCCCCCAGGGCCTTATTAATCAATGCCCATTATCCCCAAATCACATTAATGCTTCTCACTTACAGCTAGCCAGTAGTGTACTCTTTCACTTGGGCTGCTGCGGAAGGAGTTGTACTCAACTGGGTTGGTAAAGACAGAAGGCTGAGAAACCCACACAGTCCTGCCCCTTTGAACCAAAACCAAATAGGAACCCTTTGAATTATGTGATATTAATTTGGCACTGCAGCCCGCCGTCCCATGGGAAATAGGTGTCAAGCAAATTTGCATGAGTTTCCCAGGGTGCCGCGTGGCAGGCCACCGCTAATTCAGCCAGAGTGGGAGCTCACCCCGTCGAAAACGATTCACTTGGCCACGACACAAATGTCTCCCGTCTTTCATGTGCAAATACAAGGAGGCATCCGTGCCAGTGGCAACCGGTACCACTTCAGGCTTCTGTGAGCCACAATTTCATAAGTGAATTCATGAAACCGCTGAATTTTAAGGCCTGCAAAAAAAACCCCCAAAAAAACCCCTTCATTCACTTTCAAATCTTTTTTTTAATTTAAATCTTCGATTTCTGGCCGTATTTTGCTGCTGGCCTTATCTGATGTAATTTGAATGCGATTATAGAGCCAGCCACCTCTGTTTCAGGGTCAGGCTGGAAAGGCAGACTATCGTTATGGTCGGTCAAATGTGTCAAGCAGATTTATAACCCAGTGGGAAAGCTGCACTTGATGGTAAGATCAGATTGCGATAGTTTGGATGTAAATACTGAACCGCTCACCATGTCTATCCACCCCTGTATTCCTCTTGTATAGTCATTTCCATGTTAACTTTCAGTCATGCACATGTTTCTACATAATGAAGCTTGAAGAGTCTGTCCTTGGAGTTGGTGGTAAAAAATAATCCATATACTGTAACTACAGTTTATATCTGTTTTTAAGTATCGAATGTTTAGTTTCCACATCGTTGAAAACAAATGCACATGTGAATTAAACTCCTAGTTTCTTTTCTGGAACGAGTTCAGAAGGCAGAAGTTTGACTTTTTTTCACAAACAATAATTTATTAAGTTTTAAATGAACATAACAAATACAACAATATTGTGTGTGTGTGTGTAATTGTAGGGGGAGAATTGCAGTTGGTGAGGAGATATAGCATCTAAATAAATTAACAAACATATGAATTAAAATGAGATACATTAACAGCAAAAGATAATTAACAACAAAAAGATGGGTAAAGAAAACCTGACTTGTTGAAGTGCGGCTTTTAACTCGTACTCAAGCCCGGAGCACACTACATGATTATCGGGCCAATTGACACCATATTTGGGCATCCCGGCAATCCAGAGTCTCGGTCGGGATCGATGGTCCGAACAGAATCTCTGGTAGTGTGAGGGGTTTACAGATTCAATCTTAACCACACTGACGGACTCGCAGACTCGCAGACGTGTTTGATATTTACGATCCAACTTCTCATGTGGATCACAGATTCCATCCAAGACTGGAGACCGCCAATATCCAATGAGAGCCGAGTTCACAGTGAGCTGAGGCCAGATATATTATAAAGTTTTATTAACGATAATCATGCATATCTATTAAAGGTCCTTGAGATTAAAAAGGTTAGGCAACAATGAATGTAAATTACAAGCCTACACTCCCACGACCCTTTTTTTCTGATGAAGCCTACACACCTCCAGCTGTCTCTGAGAAGTGCACAGCCCACACTGACCCCACAGCCCACATTGTTCTTTCAGTGCATATCAATGCACGTTGCATTCATGTGCATACTAATGAATCTTGATTCATGTTCCCACGATATTAGAGGTGATAGGAGTATGTGATACCCCGTCATTTACGACGGAGAGAAAAACATCTGTGGCATCTGTTATGTATGTGATGCATTGAGTTTTAAAAATCGGTTAGGACATAAAAGTCTTGTAGTGTGTCCCCAGCTTAAGTAGAGAAGTCATATAACTCCTATTTTAAGACTTTAATCTTTCCGTTTATAGTGTATGTTGTGGAGCTTTTAAGCCACACCCACTCAAAGATAAATTCCCATGATTCTAGATTCCTACCTTGCGATGTCACCCAGCTCATGTAAGGCTTGCAAATGCTTTAGAGGCTGCTTGTCCACTGGAATTCTTGTCATTGAGAATCGCATTTCTGCCTCTTGACCTCCTCCCACACACACACACACACGCACACGTGACACACCAAGTGAGCAGTGCATTAACACTACAAAGGCCAAGCTGTTACGCTCCATTTGGTTTCTTCTTCTGTTTCAACAGTATGATGGAAAAAATATTCTAAAAATATGGAAGAAGGAGCCATAAAGAGACTTTATGAAGGTTGCAAAAGAGGGCAAAGCTACTAAATGATTATGATTAACTAAGTGTTAAAAAAAAACCTTATTGTGAACTTGGTCCGCAACTTCATTCACTTTGGTTTGAAAGGCCATCAAACTGTTGAATAATGAACTGGAGCAGGAGAAGGAGAGAAATTCTCAATTGGAGGCCAATGCCCTATAGCGGGGGTATTCAACCATGCGCCATGGAGGGCCCAGAGTCTGCAGGTTTTCATTCTAACCAAAGACTACACCAGGTGATTTCACTAATTAGTTCCTCCTCTCTGACTGGAGGTGTGCTAATCACTGAAATCACCTGCTGCAGTCTTCGGTTGGAATGAAAACCTGCAGACTTTCAGCCCTCCATGGCACACGGTTGAGTAACCCTGCCCTATAGGCTGCTATTTCCAAATTGCATTTTTTTTTTTTTTTTAACAATTTTAAAAACATGGGCATTTAAAGGCAAAAATATCTAAAAAGAGTCATGGAAGAATGAGTACAATACATTTACAGAGCGAGTCCATTCAAGCGCTTGCCTCAGTCACACTTCTTTTGTTGCGGTCTGTTATCACTTGCCAAAGTTCCACCTATGTGGCAGTCTGGGAAATGTAGGAAATGGCTGAAGTAGATGAGGCACGTTGAGGGAAAGTGGGTACACCAGACAATTACAGAGATGAGAGAGTGTATCCAAGGGTGCATTTTCCCTTTTAATTTTGGTTTGTTTGTCTACCGCCATGCCCTTGATGTGGTTTCAAGCCACTTGTTTATCTCCTTTTCTCAATTTATCATGAGTTCTTTCCATTATGGATAATACATTTGTATAACATGCTAATTTCCCCCTTGTCATTGCCTGTTGGTGTCTGCTGGCGGAATATACCAGGTTAAAGCATAGCGCCACATATTACAGTATAAAGTAATGTAATGCCTGCAACAACGGGGGGAGGGGAAAATAGGGGAAATATGTCTCTCTCATCTGCTTTTATAGGAATTATTGCTATAATATTTGATCTTTATTTCAAAGATCCTTTGAATCTTTGAAATTCCCCCTCACACGCAGCCCCGTGTTTGATTTTTCATTACTGCTCTTTTCTGTAATGTGTCAGTTTGTGTAGTGTGCAGTCAAACCTGCTGATGAGCATCACTAATCACTGCAGCAGTTAACCTTCAGGTTTTGATATGAATTAATCGGTGAAGGAACTGTATTATATGGGGAACAAGCAGCGGGAAGAATTGGCACCCAGGGCACACAAAGGGAAGAGAGTGATAAAAAGACAGAACATAACTCTCATCGTCTGCATCTACCAGTGCAAACCAGAGAAAAGCATCGGCACCATTATACCCAACAGTGGAAGCCGACGACACTTAGCTTATAGTACCTGAGACAGTTGATTACCGCGCCGCCCATGGCGATGTTTTACAACATCCTGGACATTGCAGTCATGCTTGTTTTATACAAACAGCGCATGAATAGGAAGATTAGGCGGTATGACTTCTTCCTGCAGCTGAACAAGGAAGCTATTTACCCAAGATGCCCTCTCTCTTATCCAGCCGCGCCAGACACATTACACTCGCGCACACCCCTATAAGTGCTGAGGAAACTGATTTAAAGGCCTAGGCTTCTAAAAATTCAAATAAAATACATCAAATACAGCACAGTCCCCACATTAGCTTATGTATCCAAACCAATTTTTATTTGAAAAAGAAATAACCACTCACATTTACATTTACTTACTTATATGAAGGGTGAAGAATAGATGTTTGCATTGCTGTCGCCAAATGTCCTCCCACATGCAAATGAGAAGCGGCATCTCTTGTTTTACACTTCTTCTTTATTACATCAATCCCCATCTTCTCTGTGGTAGCCTGGTTTATAAAATATAAAAGCGGTTTATGTAATGGAGGATTTCAAAACATCCTCAACAATGCACACATTCACACCCCGCTGAAGTCGGCGTCAGGCATCTTAGAAAATGAATGTATGTAATTATGCAAAAGCGTTCAGTGAGAGGTGCAATGCGTTCTGCAACTTCTCTCCGTCTCCCTCCTTCGGTGTCAACTTTCCCGTATGAGAACAAAGCCGATTCCCCTTGATCTAATTGGCCCGGCCTGATTTTTTATCTGCACGACACCCCTGCAGATAACCTCTAATAGTCTGATGGCTTTCTTCAAATTGATCTACCAAACTCATTCATCACTGGATCAAGATGGATCGTAGGCTGCAGATAGTGCATCGGTATTCCATTGATACTACAGCACTTTCACACAGATACAAAGTGCACTAATTCTCATGTACTAAAAGCGAACGAACTTCTGAAGAAAGTGACGTTTGAGATGGGTTTGATGTTGCGCAATCAGACCCAATCAAGACACGATACACCACTATACTACAGACTGCGCTATAGACTACTATCCTTAGACTGTATAAAGATTAGTGTAAGTTCAATCAGGAAACCTGCCCTTCATTCACTACTTACCATGTAATCAGTTAAAGGCGACGCCTCTTTGGTTCGACTTAATTAACAAATTATCCTCGTACCCTTTCATTTACTACTTATTATCCAATCCGTTTAAATCTCAAGAAGGCAAGCTGCTGATTTGCGCCCCACCGTCACCTCCACCAGTGTCAAGGCTCATTTTTGGATACCCAGTGCAGAGATATAGCTACAGCCCCAGGGTGGAGTTTCATCACTTTTGGCCCATTTGTGGCAATAGCTTAAAGTTTTGATTCAGTAAAGCTTTTGAATTCGTAAACTGGCCTGATTGAACTATATTATAGACTATACATTAGACGACTATACTATAGACTGTACTATAGACTATTAGACTACTTTACACTGTACTATAGACTACTATACTGTAGACTGTACTACAGACTACTATACTGTAGGCTATACTTCAGACTATAAACTACTATACTATAGACCTATAGACTCTACTATAGACTATGACACTGTAGACTATAGATTAGACTACTATGCTACTATACTACACTATAGACTACTATACTATAGACTATTGACTATAGGCCTGATGAGTCATTCTCATAGTTAATCTCGAGCCTTCCCATTCCTTCTCGTCAGCCGTCATCATTAGATGCATCTTCAGTCGGCAAATAAACATCCGAGATCTTCCCCCGTCCTCTAAATTATTTTGTAATCATACTTCAGCAAAGTAGATATTGTGTCAAACGCGTCACGGAGCTCATAAGCACACACAGCACCGCACATTGAGAAAGACCCAGAGAACAGCTATTGAATTCGACCTAAATTGCTAGGACCTATCTGCCGTCATTTAGCCGCAGTTCCACACTTGACCCGCATGGTGGCACAAACACATCGCTACTCCACCAGCGACTCAGTGAAAAGCCGGCCCGTTTTTACCCTCTTCATCTGTGCAGCAGTATAGTTTTGGATCTACAAACATAGCTCTTTGTCTGTTCTAAAGTCTAGATCAAAGACAAGATGATCAAGCATTTTTCGCAGACAGGGCCCCTAAACTTTGGAACAGCTTGCCTGGGGAAATGTTATTAGCAAACTAACTTTTTTAAAGACACAACTGAAAACTCATTTTTAAAACTTGCATTTTACTGAAGGCTTATTGCTGGCATTATGCTACATTAACATTGTCAATTTGTTTGTCGGGAGTTCAGTGTGGTGTTTGAATTTTGCTGAGCAGGCCTTACCAAGTCTTCTGTATCAGTGCTCCTTAACAATTTGATGCTGTACTGAGCAGTTGATGAACTATTGAGTGGACCCTCAAGCCCATAGTATTTCCATTCATTCATTCGTTTTAATTTAGCTTTGTATTGTTATCATAATAGTGTTACATAATCATGCGCTATCATTTCTGTTCTGCTGAGCAGGCCTTAATGAAGCTAACAGAGCAGGCCTTCACTTTATTATAGCTGATAGTGTGTCAGTATGTTTCTTTTGTTCCTTTTATTCCACAGCAATTTGTAACTTTTAAGGAAAAATCCACCCTAGAACACCCTAGACACTGTTAAAGAAACAGCTAGTGGTGCTGTTCCTTGTATTCCTGGGTCCATGTTGTTGTTTGGTGGTGTATTGTTCTTATTCTTGTGGATAACTGGTCAAATGTAGATGTCATGATATCCACGTCCAGATATATCCAGTGCAGCTACAATAGAGTTAAATAAGAGAAAATGGGTCAACTATCTAAAACATTAATAGTAAACATCAGGTTTTGGTGTCAGTCCCTCAGAATCAAAGAGGAAAAGCTTCTTTCTAGACTTGCCATTTTGCACCAATGCTCAACAATCATACATAGAGAAATCCATCATAGAAGAGGCAGAGAGACCAATTTCTCCACCGACAATAACCTCGATAGACCAGAATGGAATGCAGCCACAAGACACGTCGTGTGTTGCGTAAGAAGCGAAACTCACTTTTTCTCAATTGGCAACAGCGCTACCACTATTGCTCTCTGTATTTGGTGGATATTATTTTTTACGCCTTCAATAACAATCAAGTAAGACCACACTGATAAATATGTTTGTGATTTCTGAAGAGGATGATTTACAACCGGTGGTTTCAATTTGAGAGGTTATATCCACAGAATATCCATATCCAATATCAAGCTGACTTCACTCAGCTCTCGTACAAACCTACAGCTAAATGGAACAAAATCACACCCGTTCTCTGGGGGTTGTTGAAAGGCATTCTGGGAAATGTGGGAAACCCCTTGAAGTTGAAGTGGGCGACGCAGGTTGAGGGAAAGTGGGTACATTACAACACTTCACCACGAAACAACACTTCATCCCCAAAAATAACACCACAGATTGATATAACAGTGCAAGAATATCCAAGGGTGGATTTCCTTTGCTTTATTATCATCATTAGCAGTAGTAGGTGTAGTACTATTGTTGTTATTGGAATTATAATATATAGAGAGCAAGTTTCCCTTTTTATAGATATTCTTCCATTCTGCATGAGCATAGCAATGGCAACTTTAAATATGGTGGAGGCAATCAGTGGTGGGACTGATTCAGAATTCAGCCCCCGGTGCGCTCCGGCGGCAGGCAATGCCTGTCTGAATGTTAATTGGTTGAGCTCTGCCAGGATGCGAGTACAGAAAATACTGCAGAACGACTTGATCCCCTCTTTTATTTACCGCTACATGACACCTCTTGCTCGCTTATTGCAATCACACAGGAACCCGGCCTTTTATAAGGGGGAACATGCCTGATAAGGAACACAACGGCCGGACATTGATGGCTTTTACGAGGAGGGCGAAATGTTTAATTAGTTAATCGGGAAGCGCCGGATCACAAAGTGCGCCCGAGATGGAGGCGATCCGGCGTGACTCACAGGTTAGGGCTGCACGGGGAGCCAGGTTATCGCCACGCCGCAGCGGCTTAATGCCTCCCGCAGTATTGGGGGGGGGGGGGGGAAGTCGCCGCCATGACTGCCAAAACAGTTCTTTTTAGTTTCGAGAGGCCGAGATTAGTCGGCTTTTCCGTGTTTGCGATGCTTTTTGAATTTAATCAATGTCGCTGCCATGAGAGGGAACCGGAGCCACGCAAACAGATGTTGGAGCAGATCTGACAGGTGCTGGATTCCCTTCCAGCTGGATCCGGGACAAAGTCGAGCCCTCAGACGCTTATCGGAGCGCAGCTTAATCTCACCTAAACCTGAAGGTGGAGTCAGATAGTAGGGAAATAGGTGCTGTCTTTATGAAAATTGTATTAGGAATTGATTAGCCTCAGAATGTTTAAAACATATTAGTCTTAGTCTAAACTTCCACTATTGATACAACTAAACGGTGGGGTAAGAACGGGCGATAGAGGAGAGCTGGGATGTGATGGGATGAAATGGCAAAAAAAATGTGACGCTGAAATGAATTTTGTTTATTATCCTAATTATGTTAAATTGCTTTGTTGAATTGTGTCTGGCACCGGCGTCTTCACTTTGCAAAGTTATTTTCTTTAAAGACGTCCGATTTGCTATTATTGCTCGCACACTCCCAAATCCTTGGCACAAGCGTAATGCAATGCACTGATAGAGGCTGCGTTTCCATTCTTTAGAAGATCAACAAACCAAGTCTTGGTTGCAGATTAGAGCCCGGCAAAAAAGGGAATATTCTGTCTGAGAGAGATACGGAGCCCCTGTCATACGAACTGTTGGCTGATGCAAATAGGCCGTTTCTACAATAACAGATTCTGACACTGAAGCTTATCCAATTGTCCAGCACAAGTAATAAAACTCATCAGATAACATGACAGAAATATAACTCACCTGAATGGGTAATTAATGAAAAAGTCACAACACCGAGAAAACGGAAGAATGGGAACAAACAAGAAGCATTCAGAGCCATCCTGTCCCCTAAAATGATTAATTCTCACATCGACGCCTCTCGGGCTTTATCTAAAGTCTCATCGCTTCACTCTGCTGTAAGTGCACACATTAGCTCTTGTTTGGTAAACTAGGTGTACCCTGCACACCGCTGTGATTTGGTTCCTCAAATATATACCGACCGCAGACGCTCAGTACCTTTTCATTACATTGGCAGACTACCCAAACACTCCAACAAATGGCTTGTGTTTGGGATTGGCTCATTTTTCTCACGAACTAGTCTAGCAAATGAAAAGCAATCCCGCAAACGGGCGCGCGGCTGCCAGGCGGCTCATGGGAGTGTCAGACAGTTATTAGACGCTGGGTGTGTTTCCACGGAGCCAAATATTCCATTCGTAATCAGAAAAATAGCCCAGTCAGAATAGAAATGCCTCATGTAACCACCTCAAACAAGACGGCCCATTCCAATGAAGTTTCACTTGGTTTGAAAAGGCTGGTATAAACCTTGTATAATCCATTCAAGAGAATATTAGAGAATGCATTCCAACTTTCTTTGGTTGGAAGGCACAATATTCATTTTGAAATGATGATCCAATATTCTGCATTCTGCATTTCCGTAGCCATAGTTCCTTGTGTCCCAGTCCCAGTTTCAACAGAATGTTTTCTGACTGAAAGAAACTTTAGTTTTAAAGGTCCCATATCGTGTAAAACTGGTTTTTCCTTGCCTCTTTGAGTTGGATGGTCTATCTAAACATGGGGAAAGTATCAAAACGCACGGCCGCCAACTAAATCCACACAATCCATATTAGAAAAGCGAGCCTCTA
Organism: Centroberyx affinis; assembly: GCF_046629955.1. Lineage (NCBI taxonomy): Eukaryota > Metazoa > Chordata > Actinopteri > Beryciformes > Berycidae > Centroberyx > Centroberyx affinis. Next base: position 177,425 of record NW_027280654.1, on the reverse strand, counting down.
AACGAGCCGTTTGGACTTCCGTAACTTTGTGGTGTCACAAAGGTTCGCTCATTATCATTTTTGTAAGAAATAATAGACTAACAAAGTGTTTTTTTCAAAGTGGTTGAGCGGTTATCATTGTTTATTACCGGAGAGTTTTCCCTACCTGTAGCTGCCGGGCTGCGGTGTCTCGCGTTTCACTCTTGAAACGATTAGCCAATCAGAACAGAGGGGTCGTTAATATTAATAAGCCTTAAAGACACAGCGACAGAAACAGCCTGTTCTTGGTAAGGCTCAGAAAGTGAGCCTGAATGTAAAAAAGTGGATTGTGAGTGTTTTTGGTACATGACACCACACAAACGGTTTTTAATGGACATTAAGGCATATAATAAAACACTGGGAAGTGTAGAATATGGGACCTTTTAAGGAATTTTTCTAGTATTCAAAAATGAACACGTTGAAGAATTTCAGAGGTGTGTTGCCTTCAAGTGCTCCTCCTATGCTCCTACTCCCAAATTAGAAAGTTGGAAATATGACTTGTGCACTCAAGTGCTTTGGTCAGAAATCATAAAATAGAGCATGTAACAGTAGTAGTAGTTCTGTAGTGTTTTGGTGTCTGCTTGTTTTAGAAATCAAGTAATCGACACTGCTTTGTGTTTTAGACGGCGTCTGAGTGCAGCATCAGCGAGCGATTAAGACCAACCCTCGGAGAGGCATATGCATTTTTGTTTTAACACACAATCGACTGAAATTTCTATTCAATTTGAAGTTCTTGTTTGTAGTCAGCCGTTACAACAGAGGAGGGCTGAGCCGGTAGCCGCAGGTTGGCAAACTGCACAGAAATAAATCAAAGTGAAAGAAAACGTGGAATCGTTGAACAATAATTCACTTTTGAACAACATTTTGGGTTTTGACAAGCGTATCTCCATGGGCAGTCATCCGTCAATATTGGCTGTCCTCATGGCCGTGTTGCTTTCTTGCTTGTTTTACTGCTCTTAGTCTAAAATAACACTTCTAACACCATGCAAAGCAGAGTTGCTATCAATTAAGGGAAATTAAAAAGCCTGAATATCTGTGGTGAATACTCATTCCAGAGACGGCTAATTTTCGAGGCTGACTGTTGTTTGAGTCTGGCTAATTTCAGCGCGATAGAAAATGAAAATGTCACACAAAAGTGAGATATTACTTTAAAATTGTTTCCTCTATTTAAAGGGTACAACAGACTAACTTCATTCAGTCATTTATCAGTCAAGGCAGATAGCGAGGCAGTTGTTGCTCGCAAGCAATCAGTTTGACACTCAAATAAGACAAATATGACATCAAAACATTTCAGACAATCGCTGGAATATAGTTAAAACAGTCCTGCTTTTGATGAGGGTGTATATACAAAGTGCAGGAGCGTTTTATAGACTGCTTCTAGGGTGTATTTATATTGTATCGGTGTATATAATTTGTATCGCGCTTTCTAAAATCAAAGTGCTTCACAAATCAGAATAAATGGAAGGCTGTAGGGGCTGGCAGAAAATGAGAAAAACACCAAAAAACAAACCAAAAACGCAATGGTGAGGGTGGATACAGACTTTGGGTGAGAGTTGATAGGGAACAATATGGTGGAACGATAGTAATAACTTTTTTTGTTCTGCTTTTTTTTTTGGTCTGAAAGCGGATACCATTTTATTTTTTTTTGTATCGAAGCTGCCGACAGCCAATATTTTCATGCCAAACAGACACAAGGATTCAGTGCTTCCCGCAGAATTGGATTGTTTTCAGGTCGGAAAAAGCCTCTGAAGCGGCATTTGGTTCATCATTCTTTTTAGGGTTAGCAGCTCTTAAAGGCGAGGTGACACGCCCCACCTGCTCTGGGATACATTGCTGCCTTTTAAATAAAGTATTAACTTAATCTTGCGGGTTTTCCATGCAGTGGAACTGTTTTTCTGCAGCTGTGGTCAGTGGAGGAACCTGGAATCATATCGGACGTGGCCCGCATGCCCGGCCGGTATCTGATATGAAGCGAAATGCCAACAGCCGCCCAATACACTGTATCTGTCTGTCCCTAGTATCTGTCCCTAGTCTAGTATAGACTAAAATGGAATTCATAAACACCCTCGCATGTGCGGAAAACACACATGCGCGGTGCGAGATAAGGCGGATTTCATCAAAAACCCCGGTCAAGACGTCCACCATCCCATTGTGGCCTGGCACGTCTTTTATCAAATTTATTAAAAGCCCACCTCCACATCCTGCTCTTACTCTTCTCCCTCTTATCTAATTTAGGCAACACTTACCTGTGTATGGAGCTCTCCGGCTTCTCCCCTCAATCACATCTAGTTTTTTAAACGCCGTCGCTCTTCTTTATCAAATCGTCTGCCCACCCCGCTGCTATTCTTCCCCATTTTATTTAGTAAATGCGTCTGCCGTGTGCTATCTCTCTCTCTCTCTCTCTCTCTCCCTCTCTCTGTCTCACTCTTGTTTGTCTATAAAATTTTGTGCCTGCCAGCTCTGGTTCACAAAGCTGTTGCCATAAAATACTGATAGCGGGGAGCAGGGGCTCTTGCTCTGGCAGTGTAAGTTATTTTCCTGTTAGGCAGCATTTTTCCTCCGACTTGAGCTTCTCTGCATTTAGTCACCAGCTACAATCCGTTTCATTTCACTTTTTCAACTTATAAAAAAAAAAAAAAAAATCATGTCATTGTCATTTCTTCAAACAAATGCATTGAGTATTTAAGGGGAAAATGATGCAAAAACCCCAATAAATGGCTACACACATTTTTAAGACTCTGTGCAAGTCTGCCAGTTTTACAACGTGATGAGGGGGGGGGAGGGGGAGGGGTACACTAATAATAACCCCCCCCCACACACAAACACGCAATTTAAACACCCCGGCATAATCGCTCAGAGAGCCGAGAGCCGCCTAATTATATTTCTGTCCCGATAAAAAGAGAGACAGAGAAAGCGAGACGGATAGGACGGCAAACATCTTATCGGAAGCGATAATATCTGAAAGTGAACACCAGCACACATATTTGCCCTCCCCCCCCCCCACCCCCCAGAGATTGATGTCGAGGCCCCGCTCCCCCCCCCCCCCATTGAATCCCATGCGGATGGTTTCCCGCTGCGGATGTGATTAAACATCTGTAGTGGTGACACCGGCGGGCTGCAGATCAACACACTGCTAGGGACATGGATGGATTACAACTGTGGAAATATGTGACACTTTCTGCTATATATATATATATATATATATGTGTAATAAAAAAAAAAATACTCCCAACCTGGTGGACTGGAGTTTCCCTCGACCTACATCGTATAAATTGAACCCACCGCTCGCAGAGCTTGGACACAGTTCTAGTTTTTACACCAGCAGCACCATTTAAGAGCACAGATTCCAGTTTTTCTAGTTGATAAACCTGCGGCTGCGGACGCGAAAGCCGTAGCAGCTTTTTTTGTCTCCGTGCCATTTTTTTTTTTTTTTTTTTGGCGGCTTACGGGGGGGGGAACGCCGCTCCGAGATCTGGCCAAAATTAGTTTTCATTCAGCTGCCAAAACCCCCCCCGGGACGCCACGCCTGAAGGTCATGATAAATCCTGCCTCGTTTCGGGACGTTTTCCTCCATTACATTTCCGGAGTGACAGGCCTCTTTGATCTTCCCTTGTTTGTGTCAACATTTATCTTCATTAGCATGAAAGACACAGGTTGCCAATTACCCGCGAACATCAATTCTCTCTTCGGCACTTCGGTCTCAAAGCTGTCCTCGAGAGATTTAATTTGTAATAAGTGTTTTGTTGTTTTTTCCCCCACATTTTTCCGTCTTCTCGATGCATCTCACCAGGGATAACGCAATAAAATACCTTCTTCCCTTTTTTTTTTTCCCTCCGGCGGACAAAATGACGGCGGTGCTTCAACCTCTCCTCGCTTGTCACGGCGCCATCTCGCCGCAGTCGCTTTATTTCGCAGACAAATCCCAGACAAATGTCATAGAGCTCTCAGGCTCCCTCTCCCTAGGAGCTTTCATCTATTTATCTGGCTGTTCGCCACTCCTGAGCTGTCAGCTTACTTTAACGGACTCATCAAACTTGGCTGAAGGTGTTGCGCCCATTGTGGTGCCAACGGTGTTCTCGCTGTACTTAACGCTACGAATGGATCGCGGTTTTTGCAATTTGGATTCTCGTTTGGACTGATTCAAACAGCTTTTGCACAACCCCGCAGTGGCTGGAGGAGGGAAAAATAGTTTAGTTCCATTGACAACGACAATGTCATAAGTGATAGACGATAATCTGAAAAGACAAAAACGGAGAAGAGAGAGGAAACGGTGGCACCATCGCACAAACTATTAAGAATTCCCAATAGATTCATCTTCCGTAGTCCTAACAGCTGCTTTTAAGGCACTGAGATGAACCATTTCCCTCAGTTTCACATCTTTCTGCCTCGTCTTCCATACGGAGGGCGTGGAGAACACGTCGACTTTCTTACCCATCTCAGTCTGAGCTTTAGACCTTTATCAAAAGGCCATAAATCACATATTACTTCATATATGCGCAATAGACACATTTGTTTCCCTCGGATTGCTTAATTCACGCTGTGCTTTTGATTAATTTGCGGGCGCACCATTCATTTCATTGCCTTATTTTGATCTTTTCATGCGCATGATTTCATAATTAATGCACACAAACTGACATGCTCCCAGATTTTAATAAAAAAGTGGGCCCTTTTCCTTTTTAAAGTGTGTGCACTGTTTATTCTAGGAGGTTCAAAAGAAGTTGAGCCATTGATCTGAGAGACACACAGGCTTACATTTACTGTAGTTGAATGCGGCTTTTATTTACTTAAAATCCCCCTGTTTACTGTGTAATGGATAGAGATTTGCCAATTAGATTTTGCTTTAGTTTGGGGATGAGTTAGCAAGACAAACCTTGCTGTACATTGCGATTGATGTGGGTAAGAGCCGATTAACAAGAATATTCACAGCTACTCGGCTATACTGACTATGCTGACTTAGAGCATGGTATTGACTTTGTAGTCAATTACAAGGCCCTATATAAGACGCAGCTACCAGTGGATGTACGGTAGGTGTGTGGAGGACGGTGTCCACGCCAGTAAAGAAGACGTACGGATCATTCATTCTCGGCTTGACCCTATTAACTCTGCCTCTCCAAGGATGACGACTCAGCTGGAGGCAGTATTTTTCCCTATATTACCTGACACCTATATTCCTGTGACGAGCTCGGGTCATACGGAGTACGCAATCATGGATTTTCACAGGAGACGGCAACAGTGGCGTCGATGCGAGCCGCTTTGTGAAAGCGATAGAGTGGGTCGGAGGTTACCCGTACCATCTCCATCCTGAGTACTGATAGAGCGAGAGGTAACAGACATTCAGCTTTGCGGCGGGATGATGAAGATATCGGAGCACAGGAGTTAGATGTTACATAGACGGCAGCGAGCGCCGCAAACCAGAAAATAGAGAGAGAGTGGAGGCTGATAGAGACGGCCGAACGCTGCAGCCGGCTCAGGGAATGCTGCAGGGTGGAAGGGACTGTTCACTAGGGGTTTCTCAGACGGAGCATGAGTGCAGTAGTGTCTCATGGCAGCCATTCAGTTAAGACCGTATAGAATATCAGCAAAATGTCAGCTGCAGCTCAGCACAGACCGTGTTAGGGTTGGTTAGGCAGGTATATCAGTTGGACCATATATGGGATTGATATTGGCCTTTTTATTAAAAATTGGATATGGACCAGTCAGTGTGGTCTACCTCTGATATGATGCAGTTTGATTCATTAGATGTTTATTGCAGAATTTGCCAATACTATACTGGTTGTACATAGGGCTGAACAATTAATCGAAATGATACCGAAATCGCAATATAGCCTACTGCAATTTTCTAATCGCAGGAGGCGCAATATTTGTTAATGGCGAAATGTGTGTCAAAATAGCATTTTAAATGAAATATTGTGGTGCTGCAGAGATGTCCTGGCCTACACATCCTATTCTACAGACTTAAGAAAACATCTTTGTTTGGTACAGATTCCCGCAAAAATCACACCATAATCATTTTAATATGTTTTTCAAAGAAAATGAGAATAATGATGTAAAAATGATCATTCCCTCTAATATCACAAATCATATCGCAATTGCAATATCAGTCAAAATAATCACAATTAAATATTTTTTCAAAAATCGCTCAGCCCTAGTTGTCCATGCGAAGCTCATAAGCTGAATTGATTCTAATGATCATTACTATTATTATTATCCTGGGTTTCAGTGGAGAGTTTTAGTGTCCCATGATTGTCTAAATGCTGTTTTAGAGGCTTTTCCATCCTGACAAGAGTAAAATTCTGATGGAAACACTGTAAACTTGATATTTTGGGAATTTCATGGCATGAGAATGGTCAAATTTCAAGATATTGAGTGTCGTCCATTGGCAGATTCAGTACACAGACAATGCATTTTGCAAGTTGCCAAAGACCTTATAGTTCTAGTTAGTGAGGCTTCATTCAAAGAGAGCCGCAAGTTGCTAGTATGCATCATTGAGCAGTCTTATCCGTCCCCAGTTATTTAAGGCTTGTTCATTTTGTGGTGTTATGATATTTTGCTTCTATAAGTACTGTAGTTTCATAAAATATACACAAAGCAATCATCAAAAACAACTATAAATAGTTAATTTATGTTTTTATATTGTAGCTGAGCACAAGAAAAAAAAAACCCTTACTGGCCATTTTCGCAACATGACATATTCCCTGTATGCAAAACACTTTTTTTTTTTTTTTGCTCAGCTTTACTGTTTTTTCAGCTTTACTCTACGAATACAATACAACGCGTATTTGTATTGTCCAACCTATACTATTTCATTCAGATAGGATGAAAGGAACTAGCCTATTCACCCGTTAAACAGATATATGCACCAGGAAGCCAGTGTGGCTGTTTCTTTTCTGCCAAGGACCTTCCACACCTTGCGCTTCAAGGTTGGAATGTGTGACAGTTATTTCCCAGCAAAGTTCACTCAACAGCTCAATATAAACAGTGTTATAGAGGTATTTTTAGAAGCGGGGGAGCATCAGTTCCAGTATCTGTTGTGGTTTAAATATCCATCTTATTTAAACGCTTGTATCATGACACACGGACAGCTGATCAGATCTGGCCTTTGCAGTCCTAACATTAGGGACGATTTCACAGCAACCTGTTAACGAAAGATGAATGGAGAAGGAAACGCTGATAAACACCATTGTCCCTCAATTCTAACTAGAATTGATAGATAATGCTTCAATATCAAATTAGAATGGATAGATTTCCTTCTTGGCTCGCTTGACTATAAATGAAATGAAAGTCAATTTACCCCTGACGCTAATTGCACTTGGAGAGGATTTGTGAGCACAGAGCCTACTAAGCTCTGTTCCATCAACCAACAGAATGTGGAAGTCACATACAGCTTCTGCAATAGTCCAGCGACTGTATTTAAACTTTCTCATAATTGTCGCCTGTGGTATGAGTAGAATGTAGAATGAGGCGGCAGAAAAGTCCTCCAGGTAACAAAGGACACTCCCACACTTCAGAAAAATAGGTGCATCTAATGATATTTGGTCTTGAAGAACCTACCACATAGTGAGAAAATATAAAATGCTAGAGGAAAGTCTATCTTTATCCATCCATATCCATATCTGCTTTCTCCTCTCTTTCTACCCCTCTCTCTTTGAATTGTTTGAGTTGGGTTTTTTTTTAGTTATTATGTGCTTGTTGCTCTTTTTTTAAGTAAATGTACTGCAGCAGGTCGAGTTCTGATGTCTAGTTAAAATAGTTAAATGACAGCTGTAGAACTAGATCAAGTGAACAATTCTGCCAGTAATTTGAGCCAATTCCACTTGTGTCCAATGCAGTTTCACCAATTTTCTAGAATCAAGTGTCTATCTTTAGACAAGGCAGAATAAGACCACTAGCATAAAAAAAAGTTACATTTTGTTAAAACAAATTGATTTGAATTGAACTCGAAATTGTATCATCCTCATCGGCAGATTTAAAAAAATTTGATTAAGGCTCAATATTGGATTAAATGATTTCAAATGGATATACTCTGAGTATCACTGCAGACGTATTACAGCATCATACTGGCGTCTGTAAAAGGCTCCCAGGTCTTTTGCTGTTCTGTTGCATTCTACCTCAATAGAATAGCTTCCCCCATTCAAATACGAAGCCCCCATATCTCTCCAGACGGAAGACAACCTCTGTCTGGTGTCTCTTTGTCTGATCCCTCACCGCTCTCCCGGTCGGTGTGTTTTTCCCGGTTTATGACGCTACGGAGAGCAGCTGGGGGGGGGGGGGGGTAAATCACTCGCCAAGTGCGCCGCGATGGGACGCCAACACTTGATCACATACGTTGGTTGCCTGTATGATAGCCCCGCGTCCCATCTGTGAGAGCAGATTGTCCGCGGTGGAGACCTGTTGACTTGAGCTAAACACGGGCCAAGGCAGTTTACCGCATTCACCTCAGTCTGCCGCTCTACCTTCCAGTGTCAGCATACTTTGGGAATATTAAAATGACTATGTTATGATTGAAAAATATTGATTCTTAATTAAGTATACCCTATAATTCTTACTATCCTGCAAATCCGAATCCTTATTTTTTTTATTCCTCAAATTAAAGAGGCATTAAGTAATCTATGACCTTTATCGCCCTCTATTGGCAGCCAGCAGGGATTGCAAGAACGCCAGAAATCTCAGCACCTGGCCAAGTAATTGCTGAGTCATTGATATTGATACTGATATATCAACAACCCCAACAACACCCCACAGATATATTATGGTCATTTTGTGCTATGAGGCAGCAAAACTCATTTGGAAATCAGATTTAATATATTTTACTTTGTCTCAGTAAGAGAATGGACAGATTTTGCCCACTCCCGATCGCCACTCCACCCCTGGGGATCACGTATCGGCCCTTTAAACTCCCCCCCCCCCCCGCAGCCGAGCGCACACCCTGTCAGACGGCAAACGGCATTATGCAAACGATCCCAAACGTTGCAGATGGCTGAAACACGACGCGCATTATGTATGCGGGGGGGGCGACCGCAAAGCGCCGAAGCAAAATCAAACGCTCGGGTGGAGAGGAGAGAGAGAGCGCGCGCGGGGGTCCGTAGCCCCGCATCGGCATCACAAACACATTTCCACGGGTTAGACGCTCCGATTGAAATTTATGAGACGGCGTAAATTTATCTGCAAACGAATGCGCCGCTGCCAATCAATCCTGCCGCTCCTCCGTGGAAAGACTGACAATCCGGATAGAGCCGCGGACGTAAAAGATCTTTGATTTATTGTTAAAGGAGTTCGTCTTTTCGTGACATCACAATTCCCCGGTTTTGGGAAAGAGAAGTTTGATTTCGCAAATACGGAATTGTATTAAGATCGTACAGTACGTGACTTCTGCTCTCGGGTTGGCTTTTACATTAAAGCTGCACTAGGCAAGAGTTTTTATGTAAAAATCCACCCGTCTTTTCAGTCTAAATCACACAGTAGGGCTGAAACACAGTAGGGCTGAAACACAGAAGAGCGTCCCCATCCCCACTAATTGAGACGCTCTAGATTCACCGTGTTTGTCAAAATGAAATTCTGGTGTGAAATTCTGAAGTGACAAATCTAAATTTAAGCATAAAATCCAGTTTACTGACATCACCTTACAGGATTTCTGGGTTTTGAAGTTCAAATTTCTCAACAGTTTCCTGTTACCTCTCTGTCATTTGGAGCTGCCAATATGCAAAATTGCCCAGTGCAGCTTTAAAGATTCAATCAAGGATTTTTTTTTGGCTGTATAAATTTCATTTCTATGGAAAAAAGAGTTTGACTTGTAAATTAAGCTTTTCTGGTCACTTTCATGGCCCAAACTAACAAAAACAAATGCTGCAAAAGTGCAAACAAAGATTTTACAGCTGTAAAATATACATTATATACAGTATATAATTCACATTCAGCTTTTACTGTCAGTTCGTTTAACAAAGGCTGAGTCAATCAATTTGAGAGCACAGAATATGTCTCCAATTCTCTGAATCAATTGAAAACCAAAGCCAGGAGTAGGGCAACAGTGTTTTAATAGGAAATGCAATCAAATGCAATGATGAATTAGGGCTTGAGAATAATACACAGTGGGGTTTTCCTGGGCTTGGCTTGGTTTGGATTTAAATGGGTAAATTGTTAGGTGTTGAAACCATTTCAGATTATTTAAATTGGTGCACGGTGTTGTCATGGCTATGGGTTAGGGGGTTTGGGTTATGGAATCCAGGGCTTTTACACAGCCGCACAGTGGAAGTGGGAGTCATCCTCATTAACACACACCGCTTCACTGTATATAGAACTTTGTTGGAAGATATTAACCGTGTTGACACTGCCAATCTGGAGGCAAGCAGCGGAACATTTGCGGTCATAAATTAAAATCCACTGAGCAATGTGTCTGAGAACAGAAGGTATGAGAACAGAATTTTAGAGCACTTCAGTCGGCAGAACTGATCCATCCATCAAATGATCCGTCTTATCCAGTTGTTCAATCTAGTATTGAGCATCAGAATCATATTTTTCTGAAAACAAATGGCAAAATCTGCCAGTGGGGTAGGATAACTTCACTTGTTTTCAAGAGTTTTCTTGAGTCACAATTGGTTATCAATTTCTGGGGGCTTGTCTACAGATTTCCTGCCCTTGGGGTACTTTCACTTTCAGACTAGTGGTTGGTGAGTCACATGATCACCGGGTCACGGACAGAGCCTATAAACACACCTGTGTTTGGCATGGTCTGGTTTGCACCATTTTGCCTGAAACTGGGAGAATGTGCATGCATTCAAAGTAAGTATTGTTTTAAGTGCATTTGGACTGTTTGTTCTTCAAATGAGACTACATTGGTATGAAGTGGAATTATCTCACCCTATTGTTTTTACAGTGTTTTACCGTTTTAAAACCATTTCTTTTCCTTTTTTTTGCTACAAAGGCAGCAAAGGTTGGGACCTTGAACCAAGGACGTTTAGTCTAAGACGTTAAATGTTAAATGACTTGTTAAGATGGATGTTTTTGCAGCTTGGTGTCTTGCTCAAGGACACTCGGGCAGGGATGCACACACTGGCTGCACACGTTGGCTGTTGCGGGGAATCTGCACGCGGGAATGGAACCCAGGTCAACAGCATGAGAGGCGGCTATGCGAGCGTTGTTCGGCTACTGTGTGATTTAGCATGGATAAAACGAGGGAGGGTGCAGTATGGAAGCTGCCCCCCCCCCCCCCATCTCATTTTGTGGAGAGGACTGCAAAAAAAAATCTACATAGATCTGTGTGTGGCTGCTGCTGTGATTTGTTCTGTCCAACAACGTGGCTCTCGTCCAAACATTTGAGTACCTCTGAGAGACAGAGAGAGAGAGAGAGAGAGAGAGTAGGTTGTAGCTGTTGTCTTCCCCCTGCCATATATTTACTGCTCTGAGCGGAGCGGGCCTTTGGCAGTTTTATGCACTTATCAAGGTCAAAGTTAGGATCTCATTTGAAGTGTGCGCTTACTTTAGCAACGGCAGCAACCATCCCCGCCGATTAAAGCGAGGATCAGGCCGCTGAAAATAGATAATTGTGATAATGGTCTAGAGTTGATGAGAGGGAGAGTTTGCATCTTAAATTTGACCAATAACTCTTTAGCCACCGAATTGATCAAGCTCAATTTTCCGTTTCCCGTTGCAACTTTTCACGAATACAGAACGGTCAACTTTGTGCAGGAGGCGACGGGCCGAGGCTCGTGTTGCAGCACAAACGCGATGCACCTCGCGCCCAGTCCATCACAAAATCCTTGGAACGCCTTGAGCCTTCCAAAGCCTGTGATCAGGTGTATAAGGCAGCGTGTTGTGCCAAGGGTGAGGAGAGGATGAGAAGAGGCTTAGCCTAGAATGATGTCAAAACACGGACGCCTCCGGGCCAGATGCGGCCAGGTGGGAAGACGGTTCTCCCACAAAGCAGTCCCACGCACCACGCCAGGCCCAGCAGCAACTCACAGGGCATGGCTCGGTGGTAGCTTATGCATAGTCTGATGCTCTATTAAGCAATATTTCTCAGAAAAGCTCTGCTTGGTTTATATGCCGATCCATTAATATGTACAGTACATGTATCTTCAGTGTGCTGCAACAAATACTGCGATAACTGCAGAGCAAAGATGATGAAGCGTTTCTGTTTTGGGTATTATTTCATTGTATTGGCAGGAAAATGCTATAGCTATTTTATGACAGCTACTTAGCCAGATTATGAAAAATTTTTACCTTTCTAAATGGCTTTGCCCTATGATAGTGATATCAAGTACATTTTGAAGGAAACGGAAGATACACTTTTTACTCCACAATGGTTCACAAGGACTAATTGCACTTAAACATCGTTATACAATTACAGTTAATGGTCAATTATGAGTCTCACACATATATTATGCTCTTTATGTTCATGGCTTTTAATACTCGCCAAATAATAACCATTATTTATAGAGCACTTATCAGTACAAAGAGTTTCAAAGTGCTAGATAGACAGATAAAAGATAGATAAAAATATAAGAAAAAACTTGAACAATATATAAATAAGAAAAAAAAATGCAATCAAAAGGGCACATGCACAGAATACTTAAAACAAGAATACACACCATGTTTGAAGTACAAGCACGCCTTAAAGACCCATTCATATTTAGGATAACTAGATACTATAATGACACATTGTTGCTCACACTACAATGATCTTGTTTTATTATTCCTCAGCAAACAAAACATCAGTGCATTGAGCTACCCAATACTCCCCCTTATGTCTTAGAACTTTAATTCGATTGGTCGATCACTCAAAAAATCGAATGAGAAATATAGTTATGGTTTTGGATGTTTTTCATAGCTGTCATTGTACTTGGAACACAGACATATTTACTCCTCCCGCTGTGGTAGGGAATGAAGTGACGCTTAATGGAGGCAATATGCTGTCTCCTCTTAGCTCCTGTCAGGAGTCTGGCTGCAATTCTGGGCTGTAATCTGGAGACATTCTGCTGGCTGATGTGACAAATTAAGAGCATGATCACAGTTTCCAGCTGACGAAAACACTCTCTTAACATGTGTTTTCCAGGCTTAGACTGGAGGCGGCAAATGACTCCCAAGATTCCAATAGTTTGAAGATAAACTGACTATTCATAGGTTATTTATGTTGATCAGCTTTTATTTGGGCAGAGAAAACATAGGAGTGCACAGACTAAATTCTGTGTTATTGGCCATGACAGACACACAGACATAGTTGCCTTCTAAAATTATTGTTCGCAGAAATGTATTGCTTGTATATAGGCTCATCTGAGATATTGGCAAAAGGACCCTCATATTAGTTCCTGGATGGCTACTTTTGACTTAACACTTGAGATTTTGTTGATGTAACACTACTTGTACAGATTTTATGTAGTCTGGCCACCTCTGACAAAGGCCAAGTGGAACAGTGAACACGACTGGCTGTCAGGAGTAATCTTGTATGCTGGCCTCTGCTCTCTCTGTGTGTGTGTGTGTATGCATGTATGTTTGTGTGTGTGTGAGAGAGAGAGAGAGAAATTTAATGTTCCATTTTATGTCAAAAAGATTTGGACTCTGACCACTGTCATGCTGTTCACTGGTCAGCTGCATGCAGGGCAAGTTCTGTTTTATGCAACAGTTCTTTTGAGATGGACATGCGTGAGCCCAGGCTTAGAGACTAACATGTTATACACCCACTGACCGGCACGCTATCAACACAGACGAGCAGACGTCTGTGCGCACACATCCGCTGGCAGTACAGTACAGACGGAGAGAGAAGAATCTGAATCCGTCCAGATGGAGAAGACGTCACAGTACTGGACACGCCGTTTGATTGACAGGTTTTGAAAAGATGGAGACGAAATAAGAAAAAAAAACCCCGGAGGATTGAGGATTACCACTTTAAGCACTCCAATCCAATAAGTCAATAGACGGGATGTGCAACTTTTCTTGGCTCTCGCTTTTTCGAGCACTTGCCAAAATGTCAAATGTTTGACCCCTCCTGTTCATCGCCGCCATATGTCTCTCCATCACCAGGAGTTCCACCTTTGGTCTTTGGCTGGTGAGGCGTAGCGCCCATTACAGCCTCTATCACCCACCACGGTCTCCACCGCTGTCTCTCCCCCCCCATCCCCCATTGTCTCAAGGAAGAAAGGCTTTTGAGAATGTAATTCCTGTCTCGGCAGGACAGGAATTAGGACTCTTCCACGGGCTCCGCATAATCACGCAAATGACAAAACGTCCTCCCCGGCGACAAAGAAGTCAAGTGACGCCGTCAAGCCCCGGGAAGAGCGGTTATTAGTTACTCTCATGTGCGAGGCTAAAAAGGGGACAGCGGGGTGGACTATGAATCTAAATAGACTCTCAAAAGCTTCAAGTCAGATCCCTAAATGCCCAAAATGTAACCCCAAGTCCGGGTGGTGAGGGTCTTGTGAGCCGGTGGGATATATACGGTAGGAATCTCACAAATCCCATTGTCTGGTAGGGCAGCTTGTCAAGGATTTCAATAAGATTAGGAGCATTATCTGTTACTGTTTAAGCTATTTTTAGAGTTCCTGTTGAGTGGATAACGAAGTCGGGAAAACTTCAGGAAGATGCTACCGGAGGTTTGAAACCATCGGGCTCGACTTAACCGGTTCAGCCCTCAGTTTAAAAGTACTAAAGCTGCTAACGTTGGAGGCTTCCCAACCTGGGAAGGATATCAGCAGCAATAAGCGCAGTGATTAAATGGCCCAGAGTGTGGTCGTAATAGCATTATTAGCAATACCATTTAGGCAAGGTCAATCTCACACTAGCCTCATTACTGTATAACTAGGGAAACTGCCTCTAGGGAAAATATGGTTGCCACCAAAAGCCCCTCTTAGCTCAGTTTCATCATTATTATGGTGTTAGTTTTATTTATTTATTTCTATTCTGGAGAGCATTGTGGTCTATTATAATGGCACAATGTAAACAGCCCAATGCATCAGCCTTGCGAGAAGCTTTTGGGAGATATCCGAAGAAATGAACGCGGCCGAATCAGATACGGGGCTTCCCAATACGGGGCTCAAGTTTTTCGGCTGTCATACCGAATGTTTACATAATCGAAAGCTGCAAATGAGCATCATTACCTGATACTCTCCGGGCGTATTAACTGCTATTGCACCGACAATACGGTCCTCTTGACGCTAATACGAGAACCACTCCCAAATCCTCAGAGCATCGATTACTTTCGGGACTAAATTAGAATTCCGGCGCTCGCACCCTCCTCCCGCTTCCCCTTTCATCTCTCGGGTGTTTACTGTCTTCAAAATAATAATAGTAAAAAGAGCCAAACAAATGAGAGCTGTCTGACTTGCGCCAAATTTATTCATATTTCTTTTTTTTTTATATTCCCCTCGATTGTAGTTGCTGTTGTCAGGTCCACCCTAAGCCAAATTGACTACCTCTTTTGCGTCGCCATCTAGGAATTCCAATCAGTATGTGATTGCATTGTAATCATGGAGTCTTTTCACTTCCCGTTCTCCAAAGCAAATATGTCAGCATTTGGCAGCCGGCATTGCAATTAATTCTGAAGTGTGTGTGTGTGTGTGCGCTGTTTTCGGTCCTTTCAGATCTGCCCCGACACAGGTGAGGAACAAATTTGTGCTCGTCCCATTTTCTCTCCCATCCTTCAACGCCATCGTCGCCGCTCCCGCCAATTAATGCCGAATATTCGCATCCCGTAATGTGAAACCCGTTTGATCACAGCTCCACAGGAGACGGGCACACTCCAATTTTTTATTTTTTTTTAATTTACAGTAATCCCGGTGATGTCTGTTCTCCTAATCAGAGAGATTCACATATTCAGAGCACATGCTTTTCCATATTTGTCAAGTATGAGGGATGCCTTTGCTGTGTCGCTGAGCTTGTTAGTACTAAAGCTAATAAAGTGGCCAGATGCCTCATATTTGGTACCAAATGATCATAATCTGTGATAATAAGGATCAATCTGTTCTATAATGAGTATCAACTTCTACTTTAATTAATCTGTCCACCTTTAGTCATAATAATCAGCTTCTACTGTTATTGCGGTCGGTGCACCTCTGGTCATAATGTAACATCAGTTTCCTTATTCTCGGTATAATTCTTCTGTGTCCATTGTGTTTCTCTTCCAGAGAATCTGTTATTGTGAGCATAAAAGAAAACCAAGCTTGATACCGTCATACTCTGCACATTGTACTCGTAATTTTAATGACACTCGCTTTTATTCTAAACTCAAAGGCCCGTGTCTCGCTCTGTGCCCCCTTTCTTTCTTCTTCTTCTTCTCCCCTCCGTCTGCTGTTCAGCTCTATTTATGTCCAGGGCTGAGGTGTTGATAAAAGTGTTTGCTTGCTCTCTGCGAGGGGGCAAATGTAAAACACACAGCACAAGGGAAGTCAAGACACACACACACACACACACAGACCCTGATGCTTTCTAGCTGAGCACATCTTCTCCGCGGGGCCCTCTGGCACATTGCTGTCCTCTTTGAAGCTTCTCCACTATTGATCGCGAACAGCAAAACTTAATGCATGCAGATGTGGCAACAGTCAACAGGGTTACGCCAGCAGATAGACCGAGCCCCCGCGAAGCCTTTCGCCTTCAGAAAACCATGGGTACAGTGTTTCGTATGTGGAATTTGTTGGCTTTGTTACAGCTGCATAACTACACTGTACTGGAAATCCCCCTACTGCACTCAACAGTATTGTTTTCTCTGAGTGCATTGATTAAAAAAAATACCTCTTGGCTGAAGTCTATAAGGACACTGCAGGATTTTGTTCATTAAATAGCGACCGCTTCGCCCGGATAAATCCCTCTAAATTGCTCATTAAGCATTCCTAGCATTTTGAATTGCATGATTCATGGCTCTAGCTGTGCTATCTTTGTTGAAGCTGATGAAGAAATGTACAACAATTTGATTGTAACCAGTAATATTTCAACTAGGGTTCAACCGGTGCAGGTTTTTGAAGACCTGTACATTTTCATGCCAAAAAATTACAAGTAGTCAGTGTTTCAGGGTGGAAAAGCTTCTGAAACTGCATTTAGACCATCATGAGACACTAAAACTCTCCATTGAAAACCAGACTAATACAATAATTTTAGGGTTAGCAGCTCTTTAAGACAGGGTACACCTGTTCAATAGTAAGGGAAACTCTGGGATACATTAGGCCTTTTGGTGAATAATTAATTTCCAAAAAATGTTATAGAACAATTACATGGAAAAGAAAAAATGTAATGAAAATCTAATTTCATTGCAGGTTTTCTTGTTTTTATGTAGCTGTGGTCAGGGAGGAACCTCCATCATATTGGCAGTGGACAACATGCCTGGCCACCATCCGATATTTAATAAAAAGCAAACAGGTATATCTGTCTAACCCTCATTCCAATCCTCAGCCCAGATCACTGCAGACCACTAATCTCCACGCGTTGCTTTACTCACACAGAAACCGTGTCAACAAAGTGTATCGGCGTCCAACTCCCAAATTGGCAAGTCAAATCAGAGTATCTGCACTATTAAACCTTGGCCAGACGCACGCATGGCAAATTTGAAGATGATTGGTGTGGTTAATAAGTGAATAAGAGATCCAGGCAGCAAAACTCATGTTGGGAAGGGTTTCTCTTAGAGGGGTTTGTGTGAAGAAGGAAAAAACAAAAAAACAAAAAATAGCAAGTGCATAAGCGACCTCAAAGGTAAACGAAGAGGAGCTTGATGGATCATTTTAGTCCTCTTCACGCTGCTGTTATTTGAGTGGTAGTTAGCTGCGTCAGTGCTGGGGAATAGAGGTGGTGGGCGTAGGGCAGGCATCATGCTATCATATTACGTTCGTAACCACAGGGCCGCCACGCATAGAGGCAAGTGCTGCAAGATTGTGAACAATATGAAGGAGATTGTGACTCTTACAGGCTAATTTTCGCCATGCATCTCTTGCAGTTTTTTTTGCACAAGCTCTATCCACTACACTTAAGCAGACAGTGAAAACTGAGAATGGGGGAAAGTCTTTATTACTTGCCATCAGGTACCTGGAAAAGCTTGTCTTTGTTTGCATGTGTTAGTGTAGGTAGGTGATGTGAAGATAGTTATTTTTCTCCATCTTTCATCTTTCATTTCATAGTCATAGTCAAAATTCACAGGTAAAATCTATACCTGTAAAAAGAATCTATGGTATCTATGTATCTACTGTATCTGTTTATTATAATACATGTAGGAAATTTGCTTTGTTTGCTCCAGTGCAGGCATATCAACAGCTTACATACAGTAGTGTAACAGTAACATAGTGCTATACATACTAACACACAAGACATATGATAGACGATACATATCACTTCACAAATATACATTCACCATTCACTAACCATGTGCATTCAGGCAGCATGCCATGCAGTATAGTGGCAGCTGTAGAGGGGGATGGTGAGCGGCCAGCAGTGCATTGGCCCAGCGTGGCATGAGGTAGTTATACTAAGTGGGATGAAATGCATGAAATTAGTAATGAGCATTGGGGTATTGCTTGACCGATGTCTAGGCAAATTAGACTAATCTGCTGAGTAAGCCTGAATAGGAGTAGTTGAGCTCTGTAATTACGGTTCATTATGATTCAGTCATTAACTAATTATTATTAGTGTTAATTATGTATTGCACTCTTGTGTACAGGACCTACTGTATGTAGTTAGTCTTAGGGTTCATTACAGTCTAGTGTGGTTATATTACTGCAAATATGGATCTACTTTTGCTTAAATTTTAAAGTTTCTTCGTATAAATAAAGTCGGTGGATGAATGATTTAATTCATCACAAATGAGTAATGTGACTGGTTCTTAAGTAGTAGTAGCTACCCATATGAATTACTGAATGGCTACTTTTTACCTCTACTTAAAGAGTAAATCAACACTAATCATCTTTAAGTAACATTTGATAGTACTTTGCCCATATTTGCTAAAAAAAACAAAAACAAGACCAGAACAATTTCAAGTACACAAAGGAGCAAGCACAGTTTTTTGCTGTGACTCAGTGTAAGATACATTTTCACACTCTTGGGCTTGGTGAGGCTTTGAAAGCAATGAAACAAAACTCTTTTGCATTGTGTTACCTCTTTATAGTTTAGTTGATGCCTCATACTGTATATCAACCCAGAATTGAGCCTGACCAATGAGAAATTCAGCTAATTACTTTCAACTATCATTCCATGTTTTAGGTTGGATTAGCTGCTAATATACACTTAGCAAGGCCTACTATGCTAACGTTACATCCTCAACAAACGATTAAGCCACTTACAATGAAGAAGTCCAGCAAACAAAATGCAAAACCTAAAACAATCTAATGTTGTAAAATGACAGGACTTACCTTATCAAGAAACCGAGGAACTTGAAATGAATCTTCCACTAGCTAGCCAAGCGCTTCCACAAGCAATTTGAATCATAGAGAAATGTGAAATAGAAAAATCAGTCTTCCATTCTGCAGTGAAAACTAGTGTCAGCAGGAGCAGGAGCATCAGCTGAGCTATACAGGTTGCTACCACAGACATGTAAGAGCTGGCAGTTCAACAAGGACCTAATGAAAATCCTACAGGCTGTTAGACACAGCAGCACATGGAGATGCTGGCCCTTCAAAGAAGAGCAATACATATAATTTAAAAACTACAGCATGTGTCTTTCTCTGCTAAGTTTTTTTTTTCCCCCCCATCTCTTGACAAAATATTCAAAATTATTCATAGATTTCATGTTTTTGAGTGGAGCAGAGCAAGACTATTCCAGGAAATAGCACTCACGTAGGACAGAGTACTTTTCACTGCAGAGGTCCTGAATTTGCAGATATTACCATTTGTCTCACTGGCCTGGCTCGTGTTCTGTGATTGCGCGACTCCCTGACAGGTGTAAAATGTCCTTTGAAATAACTCGGAGCACAATGCTGGGCACCACTTGTAGCTTTTGTTAAGTCTTTTCATTTGTTCGGATTTTCAAATCACTACGCCTGATGACCGTCCAAATGACCAAATTGTCACATTTTTGACTTTTTTTTTTTGTTTTTCAACGTTGGCTTGCATCAAGGTATACAACAAGCTCAATCACAAAAAAAAAATACAATATGCTTTAAAATGGATGGATGGAAAAAGCAGCATATTGAATGGCCAGGAAGCTTGCAGGGGCACGCTGGGGGTGGAGACTCTCTGTTGCAGTTAAGCTGGCTCATGGCATGATGGATAAATGAGAAGTTCAATTTATTTGATTTAGCCTGTGGTCGCCTGAGCAGGCAGCCTGAAGGCATTGATTCATATTCTGCCCACAATGGGTGACTACGGTGGTCATTGATACTCAGGGCACTGGTCCTGTTACACGCAGACGTCAGCGAGGAAGACCTGTGCAAATCTTTCACGATATTGTCCTGTTTTTCTATTTCACACTAAGGTTTCTAAACCAGGCCAGGCTAGAGAAGGTTAGGATCCATTTGATATACAGCTTGCTGAATCTAATGGTACCGAGGTTTGCCCATGCGCTCCCTATTGTTTAAGATTTATTAAAGCTTACTGCAGGTGTAATAAACCATCCCAAAAAAAACACTACAGATGGGGTGACCTTGAAGTGGCACCACCCAGCTCCCTGCGCTGTTGTCATGCCAGTCCCCAGACTCGGCACACCACCCTGCAAAACGCCTGATTTAGTTCCCTTGTGGGCACTGCGGCAGCCATTTTCACCCACTCCCCCCCCCCCCCCCCACCACCACTGCTTTTGATGTTGCCACTGTCAGCTCTTGTGAAGTGTCAGGTTTTTGATTACTTCATTTATAAGCTTAGATTTTGATGAATTTAACTGGTAAATTTGTTTTCAGTGCTCTGACAGGCCGCCGTAAATCTGTCCTTGACATGGCTAATAGATGTGTTTATCATGTCCACTCCTTGTGAAAACGAAACTACTCTGGAGTAGTTTAAATGGAGGAAGGACGGAGAGTGAGTATCTTCTCACAAGATAGCATGCATAATTGCAGGTTGCTATGCAACTGAATGTATCCTCAGCTGTGAATTATCTCTCTGTCAGAAGTAGAAAGTTGAGATAAGAAAATACTTCCGTTGCATATGAATAAACCAAACTTTCAACTGCAGATAGGAACTGTATCAATCAACTTATACATCCATATGAAAACACGACTTGCATGATCGCACACATACACACGCACACAGGTTGGTGAAACAAGATTTGATTGGTGTCATGGAGGAGAATTCTAATTTGTGTCATTGTTCATACTCCTTTTCAGCTTATCTTCCATCGCTCACATCTGCTGAGCTTAACAAATGAACGAAATCTCTAATCACTCCGTCACGACAAGCCGCCCCCTATTCAAAAGAAGTGCCTGCCCTCACATAGCAGAAAAACACAACACGTAATGTATGGACGCATGAAATCATAAATACATTGTTGTATCGAATACGCCTCGAGTCAACCCATCCATTTTCCCGCGGAGAGAATCGGCAGCCCCTTGGAATTCGATGCCTTAATGGCGGCGGGCTTGTGTGAGCCTTGTTAGAGTCGTGGGGCTTGCAGGCCGGCAGCATCATCTCCTGCTTCTGTGGCGTGAAGCGGCTGAGGTGCACTCGTCCTTCCCCCCCCGAGGCGGGATGCCAGTCTATCGCGGGGGGGCTTGGACTCTCATCCATCTTCCGAGTGCCAAGCGGAGAGAGGCTTCGGGCCCCGCTTTTTTTTAAATCTCTGCTTATGAATCGCCCGAACCACCACGCTGCGATATCTCCCGCTTTTTGAAGAATGTCTTACAAAGTATATGGATCAGAAGCCGTAACGCTCATCCATTACAGGTGCGTCAGGTATATTATTAATATGTTTGTGGATGCACGTGCGTGGACTCGTTCGTACGCGCGCAGATAGTTAAGACTCGGAGAATATGCTCCGGCGCACTTTGATGAAATGGCAGGAAACCCAAACCTGCTGGTAGACTCCATCAGTGCCCGCAGCAGGCATCGGATTTTACCTGGAGACTGATGTTATGGTAATAGATACGGAGGCGCAGCCACCAGCCAGGCATTCACGGTATCGATTCTGCAGAGATATTTTTCAGAGTAATCAAAGAGCTGTGAAATCCTTACTCGGCGAGTGCTCGGAGCTTCGGGGACCACTAACGGGATTGCTTTCTCTGGTGAAGTCGAGAGTTGAGGAAAATGATACCCCCCCCCCCCCCCCCCAGCCCCCCTTTTCGCGCTAATGTACAGACGCTGCTGTTGGCATAAGTGGGGGGGGTGATCCAACTCTTAGTCTACCAACTCTGCAAGCCGGGTCATGATCTGGGTCAGCAGGCCGACTGTACATGTCTGGCATTGCAATTGGTCTGCCGCCCCTGCACCCTACACACACACACCCACACACACACACACACACACTGCCCATCCTCGACATAGTTTGCAGTAAACCAGTATGATGTAACAACGAGGAATGAGGTTCTGAGTAAGTTTATGGAAATTCAACGAGAGCAACAGCAGTTACCAACATGTAAGCAAAGAACTAGATTTACATGGATTTACAACAACTGACAGAAATCTGGCAAGATTAGCAAATTAGGTAGGGCTGAGCGATATGGTTGAAATCAATATCACGATAATCATACAGATTTTTCTCTATATCAGTATATATCACAATATGATTTATGCATGCAAAATCACGTTAAATAATAACATTAATGTTCATCTCATTGAACCGAATGGTAATGTTAGCTGTGATGTCAAACAAAACAGAAATATTCAAATAATATTCCTGCCATACCTCATTTTGTGAGAGTTTTTAAGTAAAATTTGCTTGTCATCATCAATTCAGACAGCAGAAATGTGTGTCACGATATTAAAATATCTTCATATCATCACGATATGATTCCACTGAAAGATGATAAACGATAATATTGAATTATCGCCCAGCCCTAAAATTAGGTATTAATTTAAAATGGCTTTGTAGGTATATTTGTAGCATGCTATACTCTGTACACTAGGTTTGATTGCGTAGACATCAGAAAAATACAAACTGGAAACTAGTAAATAAAGACTAGCCACAATACTAGTACAACAATGCGGTGCTAGATAGATGTCTGTGTTGTGGCTTCAGTATGGTCTGAATGTGCTGTGTTGAAGTTTTATGCCGCATATTGATATTTCCCTCTGCAGACTAAAATATAGTGTAGATGAAGTTTAGTAAGAGCAGCCAGAATCTGCTGACCCGCTAATCTGAGGCCTGAAAGAGACAACGGAGAATTCTCTCTCTTCTGCCGTTGCACAGCAGTACCCAAGGCTATCCTGTTAATCCTTTCCAAGGTTGTTTTTGTTGGATAGTTTCCTCGTTGTGTTTTTTGGTCCATTTGTGCACAGCGCTGTTAAAGGTCCATTGAGCGTGTTATTAGCCGCGCTGAGAAGGCTGAGTACCAGCAGCCTGCAGGGGATGGGGTGTGTATCGATTGTCAATAATTAGTGGATCTTTTATTTCTGAACATTTCTATACAAATGAGGGTATTTTCCGCTTGTCTCTCTTCATCAGAATTGTCCTTAAAGCGATATATCATTTTGCTAGAACATTTTTATTGGTAGGATACATCCCATGGTGTCTGTGGTGATGCTGCCTGAAAATCAGACCTCAAAATAATGTTTCATGTGTGCAAACCCAGGGGCCCACTGCGGTAAGATTGTCATCATTTGCACCAAGAAAAAAAAAAGTTAAAGAGTCCCCAGTCAAATACAGTGTAATGAGCAATAGCAGATATATGTAGTTACTTCTGTCTAGAGGCAGTTGTCACAATCAAGTGAAACATGCCATATTTGATTGAGAGGCAAGCCGTCGGGACATTACTGCAAAATACAATTTTAGGCCTTAACATTTATTCGACTTCTCTTTGTCTTCACAACATTTATTGAATCTGGTTAAAATGAATGCCATATAAAATGAATAATTAAACAAGGACACAGTGTCAGAGACGCTAAGCTCCCTACACAGTTCAGCAGCATTGCCGAGAGGAGGCGAAGGAATTCCTGGTTCAGTGTGTCTGTGGACATTCCCATGCCTCCTAATGGCCAGTAGGGGGCAGATAGGCTAACTGTGAGTGAGTGAGAGTGAATGAATGAATGTATGAATAAATGAGTATAGAGACAGTGCATAAAATAGGCCACGCCCATCGTGGGGGAAACCACGGAGCTGTTGAGAAGAAAAATGTGGATCCAGGCTGTAAGGAGAGAGGCGCTGACAGTGGCTCCTGGTAGAAGAGGGGGAAACTTTGGGACCTGAGACTAAATACACTTATAATGTGGCCAGTATTTTGTCACTGGTCAGTAACTTACTAGTAATTATCTAGTTATATTCTTGTAAGATAACTTGAACGTTAAAATGTGTTTAAAAGCTGCATGCTGTCCTAACATAATTGTTAGCTAACATAAGATAGTTAACAACAATCCACTTTAATAACCAATGTCACGTCAGTGTCGCGCATATACTGAAAAGCATAGCTGTATTTCAGATTTTTAAATATGAAGTGAAATTATTCAAGGTCACTTTATTATCATACCTGGTGATTAAATAAAGTAGTGGTAAATGTTGAAGTATTTCACTTCAGGTCACTGTGTGGGATCATTTATCCAGCTTTATTGAAAAAGGATATTGATGGAGGCCAATTGAGTTCATTTTTTTCAGTGTACCTTCACCTCTCTGTTGGAGGCAGTGTGCTGAAATAATTCTTGGACAGACTTGTCTACTCGAAAACAGGAAAAACCTTGTCAGGCTGTCCATATCTGAAAAGATTTCCTCCCGATCGCTGCTTTTGCCGGTTTGTTAGCGATATTGTTTTCTCCCACGGTGGGCGTGGCTTTCGAAGTAGTGCAGTCTGTCTGTGAGTTACTGTCTGGACCCACAGGGTACTTCACATCTAAAAAAAAAACTAGATACACTGAACTACAGCATTGCTTTTGTTGCAGACAGTCATTTTCACTGATGTGTCGCATTCAAGAACTTCTCTAAAAAGCGGAAATCCTCTAGTCAAGCGAAACACTTTTCCAATCCAACTTCCTGCAGAAACCCAGCCGCTTCCAAATCAAATCGAGATCACGTGTGAAGTCGCGACAATGCGGCTCCGGGCTCTTGCGGGAACTCGCTGTGTGGAACGTGCCCCGGTCCTTTTTCACGAGGGGGTGACTGGGTGAGTTATCAAGACGCGCGGCACCGAATGATCAAGCATAATTGCGTCGGGGAGCTATGTGCACAGGCCCCCTTATTTTTATTTTATGGCCTGAGACGGGGCAGCGGGGTTAACCTCATCACGCAGGCGAGTCATTACAGCTCCTCATCTGCTCCGCCATTGATTGCTCCCAGCATTTGGGAATGGAATCCTCCACATTATCAGCTCTAAACGCCCGTATCTATCACCTATGAAGTGATGGATACTCGGCAATTACACGTCGACGCATTTTACCTTTTTTGCAGTTGGAGCTCGAACGCCGCGATCGCTAATGGCAGTCGTGTCATTCTCCGACTCTATTTAACATCCATAAATGCATTATTTCAAAACCTCTATTGAAAACATTTTTACCTTTTTATATATTGAGGGAAAGTTAAAACTTACTCGCATTCGCATTGGGAGCTGCCCAGTACAACCACAGTCTTGGGGCCATTGAGGGTGAAGTGCCTTGCTCAAGGGCACCTGGACACTGGTTGTCGAGGGAAAGGATAGTATTCCTCATCACTCTCGAAAGAACCCAGATTTTCCCTGCCATATTCCCAGCGAGACGAGTCCTTTGATCTCGTTTCTTTGTGTGTGGGCATGTTGTGCGTCATTTGATGTTTTGCCTCAAGAGCAATAGCTGATGGGATAGAAATACATTATTTTAAAATCTCAGTCTCGCAGTCTCGGTGCTGTCACGTTTTGGCCTTATTATACGACAAAGTCCCCAATAACGCCCTATCCCTGGTCTTAACACAGAGGTGTGATGGCCCATCCAACACCAACAGACACTTTTAAAGAATATTTGTATGGCCTTTTTGCGTTCTAGGATAGTTTACAGTCTGGGGGAGATGGGACGGATTGGACAAGAGAGGTGGAAGACATGCAAGAAATGTCCTGGGACGGATTGAACCCCTTGCTGTATACCAAAGGATACCACAGAGAGAGAGGAAAAAGAGTACAGCTCATCACCTCCTGTGGATGTTAGATACTCAGAATGTTGGCCTACTGCTTCACACCAGTCTAACCTGTAATGTGTGTGCAGTTTCAAGTGAAAGAAACTTGAAGTAAACATCTTGGTGTGAGTCCAGAAAGTCGAGAAACACTTAAGGATTATGTTGCTTATTCAGCTAATATGGGCATACAACCCCTCCCTCCCTCCTTCCCGCCCTCCCTCCCTCCGCATGCTCACACATATTTTCATAAGCTGCTTATAGGACAACAATGGGTTTTGTTTACATCGCAGAGCAGAGGGCCTCCAAGGACACAATTTAATGTTGGTCATAGATCACCCAAGCGTGACGTAAAAATCTTCGGCCAAATAAGGGAATCCGGTTTCATTGCCTTAACAGACTAATGGGAAAATGAATGGGGGTGGAAAATGATGCCTCTGACTATGTCTAACACCAACACTGGCAATTCTGTTTAAGATCTGTGGGTTTAAATAGATGAAGTCGATAACAAGTTAGCCCTGTGATATTTCTAATGTCATGGTTTCACATCTGTCAAGTATTAAACGATCGGTACAATAAATCACGACACATGACACAAATCTGTTTTCAAAATGTGAGATTTCCGTGTTGCAGGGTTAGTCCTGGAGTCAAATAATGTACTATAAACAAAAATTATGAATGAGATGCTTTGTAATGAATGTAAGCAATTATGTTGAGCATTTATTCCACGTCTTTGTCGCTTGGTAATCTTGATGAGATTAAAATGAAATACATTACAAAATGCTCTTCAGAGGTTTGGAATTTAGATCTGTATCCGACGTGGCACTTCATGAACTTGCGTTTGATTGCAACCAATGATACGTTTAATTTTACATTGTAACTTGTCTATTAAATTTGCCTATGAAATCAGCGGTATCAAGATTCATTCTGTTTCGAATCATTCAGAAACAAAGACCGTCGCTTCATGTCCAGACACATCTATTTAGCTTTCTCATGACTTATGAATTATGGCGGCGCTCATGCGGTGTATAAATAGGGCATAATTGCGCTTGATTGCGGGACTTTTTTGTTAGTGGTGTGTGTGCATGTGTCCTTGGTCAATATTGGGCTAGACAGTAGACGGTGGGGGGAGGGAGGGCAACTCTCTGGAGACGACTGTAAGTGGAGACCCTTACAGTCTTCCGCTTTCTACCCTATGCCCTTTCACACTCCCCTCCTCACCCCACCCTCTATAATGAAGCCCCAGGCTGTTGGAAACCACTTATGCCCGCCCCCCCATCCGCCAAACCCCCACTCTAATGCACATCCCCAGACCAGACCACAATTAAAATTTCAAAACAAATTTCAACCCTCCTATATTATTTACAGCACCAGAAACTGCTGCTCCTTATTTGAGTCCAAGCGGGGGGAGACAATGGAGGGTGTGGCCTCTATGTGGGCTCGCACATATGTTTCGTGTGTATGTGTTCAAACCTGAAGGAGCATTAAATATTCCAGAGTTTTATGGATCGCTATCGGTGACCGAGGAATCTCGACATCAACAGGTCTCTGGCACAGCTCATGGTGGCCTGTAATTGGCACAAATAATCGTCCCATTTTCACAATAGAGAGGAATAAGCTAGCTAATTAGAGTAGAGATCCAACAGAAACATCTAGTGGAGAGGTGATGTATCACTGGAATAATAATACTGTTTTGTCATTTGCTTTTTTGGCTTGAAAATGAAATGTGTGGCACCGCCGGTCACTTGCTCATAGAAATCTCAGCACCTGGCCAAATAATTGTTGAGTCATTGATATTAATCAACCCCCCAGCAGATAGGCTATATCAGTGATTCTCAACCTTTTTCATATCAAGGACCCCTAATTTAGTCCACATTAGAGCCACGGACCCCCATTCAATGAGATTTTGACTTTCGAACCCAAATCTGAGAATATTTTGATTGTTAGATATGATTTTGTCCAGAATCCCATGACTGTCTGTATTGTAGGTAGAGAGATAACAGAGAAACTATGATCAAAACAGTCATTCTTCTACATTCTCTTATTGTGTTAACTTCTTGTAAATGAAATAATGCTGAAGTTTAACATTTCATCCATTGGCCGGGGACCCCCTGGAACCCCCTCAAGGACCCCACGTTGAGAACCACTGGGCTATATTATGGTCTGTTTGTACTATGGGAAAGTGAAAATTGTACTTATTGCACCTTTAAACATGAGCGTATCGGTCTTCACATGTCTCAGGTTTTCCCGTGCGGGTCTGAATGGGCATCAGGTGCCTTGCGGGGCGCACAGATCAGTGTTTTTCTCTGTTGTCTCGCTGGCGAAAAACATGCTGATTTCTGCTGTTTGTTGTCTGTGGGAATCCTTTTGTTTTCTCTCCTGCTAGCGAGATGTGCTCATGCATATAATGCCTCGCAAATCACAGCGCCCATTAAAATGCCATCAGCAAGATCCTCATACGTGAGATGTAATGTAGTCGGTGTCTAAGATTGTAGGGGCATATGTCGCCACATCATTTAACTGAGCACCTTATGCCTGGTAGTCTGTAAAGAGTAATATTACCCCAGAGCAGCCGTCTTAAATCATCCGCTGACATTTTATTGAATCGCAGCTGAATGTACATAAGCCCTGCTCCTCAGCAACAGCTTCAAAGCAAGGTGGTATAAATGAAGAGCAACACACCGGGAGCCAGCTCAGTTAGCACAACCTGCATACCTGCGACTTGCAAATGATACAAAACTGCTCTGGGTACAGATTTGGTTCAAACTAAGAAGGCTGCAAGTGAAGAAACCAGCTTACTGGCTGGACGCGATGTACCTGTGAATCTGTCATGCAAAATGCTGGAAAGGAGAGTATTACTGGTGCAAGTAGGAGCCTTTTTTTATAGGTTGAGTCACTAGATACAGTCATTCCCTGGGGTCAAAGGTCGGTCTGCAACGTTCAGATCACTGAGTTTACTTATCAGTGAAATGTCAGAGATTCATGGATGTGGACGGGCTGAAATAGTGGCACTCACACACCGCCTCGATGTCGCGTGGTCGACCAGATGCAGCACTTGAGTTAGAGGACTGTATTCTGCTGCTGCCAATCTCCCATCTTAGAGTCTCTTGCTTTACTCTCACTTCTACGCGGCGATCCATGCTGTAGGTGTGGGTTAATGTAGGTCATTCTACCTCATTACGCTCTGTTGGTACTCTCCAGATCTTCTGGAGCGGTAAATAGGCGGTTTGGATGGGTATTATACATTTAAGATGCATTTGGGTGAATTTAGCCTACAGCCTGCAGTGATTTATTGTATATTCATGCTGCTTATTCTTGTTATTTCTAGTGATTGCCTGTGTCCGTAGAGATTATCCGGTGCCTGGTTGAACAGAATGCAGTCCTCCAGTCCAAACCACAGCGCATTCCTTGGACTCATGATATCTGCAATGAGAAATGCCTCACAAGCAAGCTCAGTAGCTTCATATGAAGGCTAACTATGTCATTTAGCTTGACAACTTCAAAGAATTCTGGTATTTCTGCACTGTTATAGTAGATAACCTCCACTCCACAGGTACTTTCAGTCGGTGCTGGATGTTTGATGCTCGCGGGTTCGCTATCTGGCCAAGCCGCTGTACCTAGACGCAAAGTGTGGACTGAATTATGCCTCCCAAGCAGAAACTACCGGGTTCAAAGACAAAGCACCTCTTGATTGTACCCTTTAGTGCGACACTACATTCTTTGAAGTCATTTCTCACAACCTGCCTCGCCAGCTTTCTCAAAAAGTGTCTGCGAGAGTGCGCGGGGGGGGGGCTGTTTTTGGGGGGTGTTGAGTGATGTAACCGTCCCTTAGGCCTCAACCCCGGGGAAGCGTAGAGTCCTCCCAGGAAAAATTTCGAGGAGCCGAATCCACTCCTCGGGCGGCCCCCACTCGGGCCCTTTTCCCGGTTATTTTTTATACCTGACCGGGCCCCGGCCGTCGCACCCGGCACCTCTCGCGCCACCATCGCCCCGGTTAGCTTTTAAGCACATCGGCCCACTGATTGCGCTAATCCAATCAGATAGATCAGGTGTGCCAGCTGTCACGCCGAGACACTTGGCGGCAACACCGGGGGAGAAGCAGGCTGCGAAAACAGCCGGCGAGCAGCCATGCAGAGCGGGATGTGTCCTGTTAAATAATCCATTAAGACTTTTTTACCCCCCCCCCCCCCCTCCTCCTCCTCCCCTCTCTCACCAGCCTCTTTAGATGTATCCGCATTAAACTAGCAGCACGGCAAAAGGTTTTGTCAGGATTTCTTTTTATGTGGCTCTTCCTTTTTCCTCCTGTCCAAGAAAAAAAAAACAAAATAGCGTTATGGAAACAGAAGTGGCAGTTGCAGTGCCACCCATTCGCCCTCATATTATCGCTTACTGCAGTGTGTTCCATGTATAGCTGTGCCGTATACTTCTGCCTATTGTTTTTTTGTTTTTTTTCCTCACATGAGAAGTAAATTTCACTGTTGAATGCTTTAATTGCGAGAAAGAAAGAAAGGGATTAATAAGCCATACCAAAAAGAAGCTGGTTCGCCAGCACTTTTGCTCCAGTTACCACATCACAGAAGTGTTGCAACATTTTTTTTTTTTTGTGATTGTGGAATCCGACTGAGGCAACAGACAGACTCCATTTTACTTAGTCTTAATTATACTTAATATAAGACTTTATTACTAACCGGTAGGGTGTTCTGGTCACTTGGCATGTATATAATCCTCCAAACAGCTCGCATTTTAACGTGTTGTTTCTCACATTCATTATGGTTTTTGGGGTGAATTTTTTAATCAGCCTTTTTATACAATAAATCGGTCCCTGCTTTTGTAACAGGAGTGGACCCAAAACGGCGACTCCTCACCTTCGACGTCTTCTAGAAAGGCGGAGGAGGGGCCAAGCCTCGATTTGTCATTGTAATGACACATTGAGCGATAGAGGTCAGCATGGAAGCAGAAGTTACACATAGACCCTTTAACACAGGACCAGGATGGAGAACCACTGCTAGAAAGGCCGATAGATTCTCGGGATCTATGAGAAAGTTTGTACAGAAAGTGGGTCTAGCAAAAATCCCGGACGGACGTTTTGAGTTATTTCAGCTCTAAATCTCAAAGTGATAGTCAGCTGACAGTGCCTTGGCCTTTCTACTGTTTAATTTCAAGTCGGTAAGCCGGACTGACTTCCAGTCCGACGTCCAGAAAGCTCACATTCCAGCGTAGGCGCAAAAACCAGCTGCCAAAAATGAACTGTGAATTTATTTTTTTTTGGTGATGGTTTGTCATCCTATAATGGCCACACGTATGTAAGAAAGCATGATTTATTCCGCCGTTAGGGAAATTGGCTCGGCAGATGAAGTAATTTACTGTATGCTCATGCCTGTTATGTCTTCCGCCCAGATGGAAATTGCACTCTGGTTTGATAGCATCCTGAGGACCGCCACGGGCGCTGCGAACGTGCGCACACACTTCTGTTTCCCCCGCGCCTAAAAATGCATCGCTCTTGGTTCCCCTTCCCTTCCCACAGTGTGCACTCTTGAACTCACGGCGACACAATTTCTCTCCGGATCGCACCGTTTGATAGATATTCTGATGGACAGATGGATCCTATGTAGGGTGGAAACAAGAGAGCCGCTTTGAATTGTGGATGTGAGTGAATAAAACAAACAAACAAAAATTGGGACAGAGAGTGAATTTGCCTAGAGGCGGCGGCGCGACTATGACTACCTTCCTCTTCCCACACTCCACTTTCTGAATTACCCCCAAAGGTGAAACATCCAAGGACAGCAGAGCGCAGGGAGGCATGTGTGTTTGTGTGTGCACGGGAGCGAGCGTGCACGTGTGTGTGTGTGTGTGTGTGTGTGTTATTTAAAGTAAGGTTCGACCTTTATGGGTTTTTGAAGGCTGATACCGGCATTTCAGTGTGAGACAGATGAAAATTTTCATGGAAATCGTGCTTAGTGTAGCTTTAAATGAACAAAATGTGCAAAGGGTTAGGGCGACAGTTATGTTTTCATGCCAAAAAATGTAAAGTATTCAGTGTTTTCCGCAGAATTGTATTCTTTGTGTTAAGGCAGGGTGACCCACCACACCTATTCAATTGTTGGGAAACTCTGGGATACATTACTACCTTACAACAATTACATTAAATAAAATATGCAAAGAAAAAAAAATTCCATTTCACGTTTTTCAGACTGTTTTTATGTGGCTGTGGTCCGGGAAGAAACTCAATTTCTTCTGCATTACTGGCAGATACCCGATAATTAATATGAGGGAAAACCCATGTATCGGTCTAACCCTAATTCAAAGTGGTGTGTGTGTGTGTGTGTGTGTGTGTGTGCACCTCGCCTGCATGTCCGCTGTCGTCATGCGTCCTCCCAGGTCAGCCCGACGCGAGCAGCGCGCTTCTGAGCGGTCCAGGTTGTCTTCGGCCGAGCAAGCCTGTCCCCTTTATCCCCAGTCGTGTGTTAATGGTCCCCCCCCCTCGGGCCCTCGGGGGGGGCGGTGGGCAGTGGTTTGCGACGGAGGATGAGTGAGCAGTGAATTTCAGAGAAGAGACTGATGTAAATGTGAAGAAATAGGCCGCGTGGACGAGAGAATAAAAAAAAAAAAAAAACGTCAAAGAGCAGGAGCTATATAAAGGCTGCGGACGGCCGAGGGCCTGCAGGAGGGAAGGAGGGAGGGGGGGGGGGAGGCGGACCGGCGCCTTCTCCCGCCTCATGGGAATGAAGCAACTCAACCCCCGGCTTGTAAACTAGAGGGTCGCTCAGACACGTCAAAGCAAAGAGCGCAGAACTCATTTGATCATGTCCAAGACTCGACGTCCCACTTGGTCGGGCTGTGATGTCTATTCCCTGGCTCGCTTTTGAAGAGGGGAGAGAAACGGGCCGTTGCCTCCGTGCGGGGCGCTTTGTGTGTGGCGGGGCATTCTGCGAGATGCCATTGTGTGTGTTGAGAATGTCAGCGGAGGTCTGTGCAGCAGAAGCATCACCTTTTAATGATAGCAGGGTGGGGGAGTCCACACATTGTTAGCAGGTTTGATTGCATGGCCACGGTGTTACTGTATGTCAGTGATGGGGGCTGGTCACCAATCAGATGTTATTGAAGAGCTTAACAATGCTTCCTCAGTTATTGCGGAGGTCTGAATTGCCAGTGTCAACCTGCACACTCAGGCTATCCACAGATCCTTAATGTGTCTTCATTACAGATATCAGAGGTCTTATTTTTTCCTTAATGCACTGACAGGTTTCTTTGTATTGCATGTCCACTCTTAGATTAATACAGAACAGGCTTAGTAGTAAAATATGCTTCCTATCTGCTTTACTAAACACAATTGGACTCACAATCTCTCACCAATTAGTCTCATGTTGTCCTTTTTATGTCCCTCCATCATGATGCGGGACATTATGCCGTCATCGTGGCTGGCGTCTGTGCGTCTGTCTGTGTGTAGACACATTCAGACACGCACATTAATGCTTTAAGATATGGAGTTCATATTAACTCGCACTGAATTGAAGTGCATACAGTATAGAAATCATATGTCCCCAGATTTTTACACAAGGGATCATATGATAATTGCTTGGATTATTCAGATTTCTGCAATTCCCTATGAAGGTCAGCCATCAACTTGCATATTTCAAGATGAAAGCAATTCAGTACAAATATTTCTACCATTTCACTTAGAAAAGTGTAAGGTTTTTTGGTAACACTATATTAAGGAATGCATATTCACCATTAATTAGTTGCTTTTTGACATGCATATTACAAACCACTTATTCAAAACCACTTCGAAATGGCTTTTCCCTTAATAACTTCCTAATTAGTGCTTCCTAGCAGTCATTCACATGAATCAAAACGCATAATAAGAGGTGTTAGTAAAGCACCAATAACTCCAAATAAAGTCTTTGTAATCCAGAAGAAACCTATATGTTACTAATATGCATGTCAATAAGCAACCAATTAATGGTGTGTTCCTTAATATAAACTGTTACCGTTTTTGTTTTTGTGTGTGTGTTTTTTCCAAGTACAGGTTAGCGTTTGGGCCTTATTAAAGAGGCACACTGGATTTATACTCTGACTTGGATCTTTTCCAATGCATTTATTATTCATTTTACAAGTCAAGAAACATGAACAGGTTAAAAAATCATGAGATGAGATGTCCTTTTGAATTCTTAAGCCTTCCAATGATAGGAGATGGACAACTAAATGTCACATGCATAACATTTTTAAGAGAAAAGTTTGGGGAGAGCACTAGCCCCAATTATATCATCTTGAAACTTTGTATCCAAAGCTCTCACCTTGGTCCTGCCTACGCTCTGAATGATTTCTTAAAGGAATACACCAAGTTTTTGGTAGATTGTCCCTTGTCAACTTAGCCATTAAGTGATGAGAACATGGACACCAAAATCATCAGTGTGTCCACAGTATTGTTGACTCCAGTGCACAAAGCTAACACTTTAGCATACACTATGTAGAGGGATAGTAGGCTCCATGCTAACACTTTAGCATACACTATGTAGAGGGATAGTAGACTCCATGCTAACACTTTAGCATACACTATGTTCACTGATAATAGACTCCATGCTAACACTTTAGCATACACTAATGTAGAGGGGTAGTAGACTCCATGTTAACACTTTAGCATACACTATGTTCACTGATAATAGACTCCATGCTAACACTTTAGCATACACTATGGTCACTGATAATAGACTCCATGCTAACACTTTAGCATACACTATGTAGAGGGATAGTAGACTCCATGCTAACACTTTAGCATACACTATGCTCACTAATAATAGACTCCATGCTAACATTTTAGCATACACAATGTTCACTGATAGTAGACTCCATGCTAACACATTAGCATACACTATGTTCACTGATAATAGACTTCATGCTAACACATTAGCATACACTATGTTCACTGATAATAGACTTCATGCTAACACATTAGCATACACTATGTTCACTGATAATAGACTCCATGCTAACACTTTAGCATACACTATGTTGAGTGGTCATTGTGATATTTGATTAAAGTATGCATATGTGTCGTAACTGAAATGAATGTCATGTCAACTATTTCAAAAATAGTGCACAGAACATTCAGAATGTTTGAATGCTAAAAGTGACAATAAAACATATCAGTTGTCAACAAATGTGTTTTAATTCAGTTGCTTAGGTGTTTCAGTCATAACCATAACACTTAATACATCCAAAATGGTCAAATACCGTCTAAGTAGGCTAACATGATGCAAACATATGAATAATTGTCATATCTGTATAAAATAAGGCCTGACAGTCAAAACATAATTTATATAATATATAATTTGAAAATTTTACAGGACAACCCCTGATTCACAGATTTTTTTTTCAATATTTTATTGTGACTCCATTATGCCGTAGGATGCTATGGATATACCTATGTTCTTATACATACTTATGTTCTTTTTTTTCCAATTGTCTTTAAGAGTTGTTTTTCTGAGTCACTTTGACACTTTCAGTCCAAATATAAATTCCATACGGCTGGGCTGGCCTTTCTGTCAAACCCCTGCATGTTGCATGAGTACCTTGCTCTGATCTGGCACAGAGCTCATTTAGTTATTGTTACTGAAGAACAAAGCTGACTGTAACCTTCATTAATTAATTTCTCTCCACCCACACAACAACAACATTGTTGAGAGACTTGTTTACCTGTTGCTGCTGCCCTCAACCATTTTGTATAGAGTAGATAGCCGTACGTGTCTGTGCAATCATGTCGACCCAGGTTGTTTTCCATATCCTCTCCCTATTTATTATCCGCATATACATACACACGACCACTGAGAATGGGCTGTAAAAGTAGATTAAAATGAATAAAAAATGACCTTGAATGCCAATCAAGCTAATCAGCAAACTTCTGGCGATAAGTTAATGTGTATGAGTAACTGTCAGAGTACATACACAAATACAATAGTCAACATGCTACATTCAAACCATTGAAGCCAAGACAATGATGCATTTCTAGCATCACATTGGTGCTGTTACCCGTGGTCGGATAATTTCACTATCACTGAGGTTATGCAGCATTGCAGATGGCTTTTTCCTCTACTATTCAGCTAATAAAACCAGACAAACATCCTGGGATTGCTGTGACATTGATGTTGGGGGGGGGGGAAACGCCTGCTGGACCATTTTAATTTGAAGTATCCCGGGCCTACCAGATAGCCAGCACTGCCTAGTTTCGAAACGCACCGAGAGCTCCCGACTAGACTCCCAAGGTCACCGCGCCGACACACCCTTCCGACCCACAAAATTAAGACCGTGATAAGTGAGGGCCGTCGGAACGGTTAAGAAAGTGTAGATTAAAGTGGCGGGGAAGGGGAGAGGGTGGAGGTGAAGTGAGAGTAAAGAGGTGGCGGGGGCTTCACTTTGCGGGGATTTCATCTGGATGGCTGTCAGGAGAATAAAGGGCTAGCTGATCTATGCCAGATAAATTAGGTCTTTCTGAAGGTTTTTTCTGACACTGAGCGGAGGAGGAAAAAGTCACACAGGACAGTCCACATAAAATATATTGACTTCTCGCTTTGACAACCCTGCAAGCCGCAGATTGCGAGAGGAGTATCTGCTTCTATATGTGCTTTTTTTACTATATCTGTGCCCCAATAGGCACCAGTGAGCAATCGTGTTGAGAGAAGAGTTTAATAAGCATGGTGAGAGTGATCTGTTTTGTCTTTTTTTAGGTCCTGTTCCATACTTCTCTGTTCTCAATCATGGGCTATCCAGGCCCAAGAGTCTGCATGTTTTCATTCCAACCAAACACTACAGCAGCTGATTTCACTGATAAACACACCTTCAACCAGAGAGAATGAACTAATGATTCAAATCAGCTGCTGAAGGCTCTTTCACAATTGGTTCCCCGCCACCCGCTACCACTTCACCGCAAAGTGTCACTCCAGACAAAGTCACACTCTCAGCTGTGAAGGGCCCTCCTTACTAAGGGGTAGGGTAGAAATGAACTGGGAACCGTGGGACGTCCTCCACGCTGTTGTAGTCAATTGCTTTCTCTTGTCGACTGTCCCTGCAAATGCATGATATCAACAAAATAACCAAAGGTTGTGAAATTAGATGTGTGTTCTTTCAACTGATGCAGATATATATGGGCAGAAGTTATTACTTATGGGCCACAGTGATTGGTTCCTTTGTGTTCTAACGTGAAAGTTATGATTACAATTATTTTTAATAACCACACATTCCATGATTGTATTTAAAGTCCCTTTAAATGTGAGGAAAAGGCTACAAAGCCTGGTTGTGCATATGTGTGCTACAAAAAAATAGTACTTGACAAAATCAGAGTTGACAGGGAACTTACATTTGGAAGATGTTTCCTCCATGCTTCTTTGCGGTTGCAATTCTGATGTTGTACAGGGAGGGACATATCGCAAGCTCTGATGCACACTCAAGCTCATTGAAGCTTATATTGTGCAGTGCCCCTACACGCCCGGCTAATTGGTTTGGGATGCCCGTCAATATGGCGAACACTTCACACCAACGCGCAAACTGAGGTAGTGAAGGTGCAGCGGATGGATTCAGACTCTTGGACCTAGATGGCACATGGTTGAGAACCACTGAATTAGACATTTCTTGCTTTATTGCAGGTGGTTGCAATGAAAACTCTTCCTGGTTTATTGCCTTGCGAGTAGCATTACTAAATCTCACCACATGGTGTGGCTTCCTAGAAACCAAGCTAAGGTTCATTGTTTGTTTTATAGTTTGTTGATTCTTGGTTTAAAGTTGGTACATAATTGCAACAACCGACAATCACAGGAGCAGCTTGCTCCCCAAGCACAATGATGTTTCAGCCATGCATGACAAAAGACAACACTCTCCAAATGGTAAAGTAGGACAACATCTGGAGTATACAAAGCAAGCACTCCCTGATGCCAGGTCTTGTAGACCTTCTCCTCCCAAGTTCCTTTCCTCCGTCCTCCCCCAAGCCATGCACGCTGTCCAGAAATGATTCGCCCCTAATTGCCTGTCACACTGCCACAAAGTTGTACTCTTGTTTTTGCAGAGCACAAATTCCCAGGGTCAACGGACATAGTAGAGCAGTGGAGTAGCTTGAATGAAAATGTTCTAAAAATGTTCTAATAGGGCGTCAGGCGTGTCTCTCGAACATGTGCAGTGACGTGTTTGCCCATGCAGAATCCGTGCATTCTTTTTGTAGGACAGAATGCGCCAAAGCCACCATGACAGTGGGGGAGTCGGGATTGTCATAACACTTCTGCAGGTCTGTGGCTGGCCAAAGTCAGTTTATGTCCCTGTGTTTCAGGAAGAAATGCAGGGGGAAAAAAAGGATTCTTTTTTTGGTTCGGGGGTGTTTACACTTAACAGCTGCAGCTGCAAGTAGCAACTGGTACCCAAGTAGTATAATTGAGATCCCTGTATGCCTTACAGTGTGTTTCCACTGTTTTTCCCTCTCTCCCTCTGTGGTATTAGGATGCGAGCGAACTACAAATGTAATCTTGCAAATCACAAGTACCACCGGAGCTGTTGAGGAAACCATGAATTGCATTGTGCGGGAGAGTCAATTTATTATCACATCACCAGATTCCCCATTTCCCTCTCAATTAGCTGTAGGCACGAGTACATCGCCGCACTACAGGGGAATCATGGGAATGATCAATTTGACAGTACTTTAGCTGTGTTGTGTATTATTGTCTGCAGGATGAGCAATGAATCGCTGATTAGATTGGGCTGCTGTGTGCGTGTCTGTGTTTGTGCGCATGTTTGTATCCGTGCAGGGACTCATTTGTACAATCCCACGCGAAAGGTAACTATACATATTTCCTGCTTTATTTTATCTGCTGTTTCTTTTTTTTTCCCCGCCCAAACAAAAAACCACCCCAGACATAATGTGCGGCCAATGTTGCGGTAGATCATGAATTAAAGAACCCCTGTGGACCACTGGCTGCCACTTTTAATACTGTTGTTGACAGGTCTCCCGTCCAAGGCGGCCTCAGCGCTGGAACTTGATGTAAAAGTTGTAATTTGGCGTCGTTTTTTACCTCGAGCCAAGACCCTGTGTACGAAGTGCTCCGAATAATTTAATAGAGTAAATGCCCTGCCATTATCTCTCCATCACCATTACTCTCTGTTGTTTGTTTTCATTTGTAGTGGGTGTAGACCTGTATACCTAACCCTTGCTCCTTAATATAATGTGGCTTTTTTGCTGGGAGACTTTTGCTCTTTGAGAGAGAGAGTGCAGGCTGGGTGTGAAATTACCACCTGCCAAGCACCAAAGCCGATGAGATTTGTCATTGGCAGACAAATAAATAAGTTACCCGTCAGGCTGGCCATTAACTTTATATGTCCCTCCACCATGATACATGGTATTCAGGACTTTATGTCGTCATGGTGGCATCTGTCTGTTTGTGTGTAGACACATTCTTATGAACACAGTAACTCAGCAACAATGCATGAAAGAAACTTCATCCTTTCACCACAGGTTCCCCCTATAGAGCAGATGATCTGATTAGAGTTTGGCAGCTTGCCGCATAAATTTACATATTAATCAGTTAAAACTGTTTTTCTTGAAACTGCTACAACTCGTTAATGCTTTACGATACAGAGTTCATATCAATACCACCCGTGTGTTACGTGAAGACAAATATGTAGACGCAGAGATATGTGCTAATTAATGCATGAATTAGCTTAATTAATGACCTAATTAGCATAACGGGGTATGTTTAATATATCATGGTGATTGTGGCGGGACATTAGGCAGCTCAATTGCCTCCTGTTGGGATGATAACATAATGCTTCCAAATGCTCTGCTCTTGTAATTTGAATGTTGTTGCACTTCATGATGAATTATAAAGTCTGTTGTATCCGAGTAAACAAGTTAACACACTATGTGATTCTACAGTCAAAATGGCATTGAAAACAGCTCAGGTGGCATATTTGTATGAAAAATGTACATTAAGTATAGTAAAAATGACTTGTGGCAGGTCATATTTTTAGTTTGCCAGCCCACGGCAGGTAAGACGAAAAGTTCATTTCGGACCCTGAGCGCCGGTCTCCATGCGTGTATCCCTCTGCTGTAATCTCATCAGCATTTCACACATTCAGGCCGCCTGACTCAACAGCAACACACCCACGCATACATACACACCGTAGGCACTGTGCAGTATAGGACGGATGGCGTGTCGTAATACGGCAGGAGCCAGACAGGCCGCTGCAGAGAACCAGCAGCGCGGCCTCTGGGAATGTCATGGCTGTGCGCGTCTCCCTACAAACGCTCCATCCTCCTCTTTCCACAAGATAGTAATTACATAGGGAACCGCAAGATGGATTATTTACCATCTGAAGACTTAAATGTAAATGCATCTCCTTGTTTCAACCCAGCAAGCCTGCAATTCTTCTATATCTGAGCTCTTTCGTTCAGTTTTGGCTGGCTAGACCGGAGCGCTAAAGAATCTGATACTTTCAGCTTTCCAAACATTAATGGGATGTCTTCCCAGTTATAATTACTCCCACACTCCAGAGTACCGAGCAACATTAACCTTTTGGCAGAGAGGGCCCACTGCATTGGCCAGTTTTAAAAACCCCTTTTTTTCGTCTGCTGCCTCCATCAAATGGTTGCCAGCTTTATTATCCTTGTCTCGACTGTACTCATTTCAAATCCAAGTCACCTAGTAAGTCTGTGTCACCCTGATGGAAAGTAATGGGCTTAGCTCCAGCAGCCCTTTTTTAAAAAAAAAAGAGTGGTTAAAGGTGATTTTCTGATATGAAGATGCATTTACACAAAGGTGGCACGGAACAAAATTTCATCCCATAATGTACTGTGATGTGAAAGTGTCACATAAGCAACTGTGCTGTCAATCAAATTAGCGAGCCTGTGTTAAATGAAAACGTATGGTGGGTCTAATTAGGCCAAAAAACCTTGTCTTTGCAATGTAATGTTGCCTAACAGATAGATTCATGCAAACATCCACCCATCTGTAATTTTTATTTATGTATCAAGTTCAATTTCCTCCCTATCCATAAAAAAATATTAACAGACATGCACGCCATCCAGTCTAACAAGGTAATGGGTCTTCTAGTCAGGGGCTATTGCAGATTTGTAATGTGGTTTAAAAACAATAAATAAAAAAACCTCACTCCCTATTTCTTAGTTGTGTTTTTTAATACAGTTTTGAAATGGAATAATTGATGAAATCTAGTTGTTGGCAGCGATGCGACAGCTTTGAATGCCAGCCGTCATAAAATATTAAAGGGAAAAGCAGAAAGATGTTGTTTCATTTCAACACAAATCCCAAAGAAAAACCAAACCGCCGTGCCATACAGCCAAGGTGCACGAACTGGAGAAAAAAATCTACAAGGAAGAAGAAATTCAGCTACTCTTGGAGGCCGGTGGATGCTCGAAAAAGCAGTTTTTATTGATAAAGAAAAAAGTTAATCAGGGAACATTTTGCTTCACCAATACAGATGCTTCTAGAACATCCATTGGTCTCCATGAGTAGCTGAATTGACTTTTCTTTCCCGCACAAATACACCGCTTTAAAATCTACCATGAGGTTATCCAACGATTGCAGATATTGTGATGCTTTTGCATCGAGCTGAACCATAAACTCAGTGTATTGCTAAACCCCTCCCTCCCCAGCAACAGCCTGAATCATACCTGAGGTAAAAACAACGCTGTTACTCACCGATACCTCAGCTGAAATTGTCTGCCTTTAATATATGACCTGGATACTGGGTCATGCATTTAAATAAGAGCCAGTCAGTGAATTTATAAATTACCACTTAGAGCCAAAGCAATGTTTTTTTTTAATTTTTAATCCAAAGGCAAAATACTACCCATAATAAAAATCATTTGTTTACGGACGCAAAAGGGCAAACTAGGATCGAACCTAAAGCAGTCAAAGCTAGAATAATATAGTCGATAATTAAAGTTGGAAATGAGTTCGGTCACAGGCGGGTTAGAAGCGGGGAGCGTCTCGTCGCGGAAAGCGAAGTCGAGGTTTCTCTTTCGGTGAGTCACCTTACCGAGTGCCTCCAGGAGTGGATGATGGAGTAGGCGAGTGCGACCATCGCCACTCTCCGGATGACAATATTTCGCTGCTTAGGAGTGTGAATCCTCATGACTAACTTTCTCCTTTCTCTGTTTTTTTCCCCCTCCTCTTCTCCATGTGCTGTCAACCCCCCCGTGGTTTACTGATGGCGCCTTCATCATCTAGGTAAGTCATATACATGCAGTCGTTGTCAGCCCCCCCCCCCCGTTCGAAATGTCTTTATGAGGGGGTTCATAATGGAGCGGATGACCTCTGTAGTGAGGCTATATATAGTTCAACCTTGATGGGGAGAGGACCTGAATTACACCGGTTGCAGAAAAAGCCGGGATGAATTAGTGAGAGCTAACCCCGTTGCAATCAATGGAGGTACTGAAAGGGTTGTTTTGCTGGAACATGTTTAATAGCCTGAAATGGATTTGATGGGGAAGCTATGACGAAGAAAAGCTCTGACAAACAAGGGGGGGCGGGGGAGTCATACGGTGTTTTCTTAGACGGTAGGTTTCATTTTATATACAGCATCAGGAGTAAGGTCATGGGGGTCGGGGGGAGAAGTCTTCACAATGCACTCCCCTATATTATGAATATGGTTTTGGGGGGGGGGATGCCACTGCATATTGATGCGAGCGTGAACCTGCACGCCCGCTGAGCTTCTGAGAAATTAACAAATTACCACCCGGATCGTTTTTTGCTCTTTATGTAAAAAAAAAAAAAAAAAAA
This sequence comes from Centroberyx affinis, assembly GCF_046629955.1. Lineage (NCBI taxonomy): Eukaryota > Metazoa > Chordata > Actinopteri > Beryciformes > Berycidae > Centroberyx > Centroberyx affinis. The sequence continues at coordinate 134,525 of NW_027280654.1, read as the reverse complement.
TTAGGGAGTAATCCGCCGCAAATGGAGCCATGTCGAGGAAGTCACGGATTAGCGGCGGTGCGACAATGCGGAGGAAATAGACGGAATAGGCATGGAGGCTGAATGAAGAGGCACCCCCCCCCGGCTAACCCGTCACAATATCTCCTCTTTACCTTTCGCCGAGGCTTTTACGGAGGGCGAGGCGGTATCTGCGATGGAAGTTCCCGTTCGATTAAAAAAAAAAAAAAAAAAAAAAAAGCCGGCTTTAAAGTTGAAAGATGGCCCGCGGAGGATGTGTCGGGGGGCGGGGGGGGCCCTAATTTCCCTTGCACCCACCACCCCTGCACCCCCCCCCCCCCCCCCCCCCCCTTCATAAAGCAATTTGCTACATTGCACAGGTCACGCCAGCGGAGTTTCATCATATTTATTGGATTGTTCGACCTCGTAAGCAAAGCACTCTCTATTTGACAAGGGGAGCCGGTACTCAAATTTTAATGAACCTCCGGAGAGGATGAGGAGGCGGTCTTGTTTACAGACGGGCGCCGGGCTTTCGCGGGCAGGTACCAAACATTGATGGTACAACGTGGGTGTGGGCAGTAGGAACATGCCTCCTTTCCTTTCCTCTCCTCGCCGGACTCCAGCTTTTTGGGTTTATCGCTGCATGCCTTTCATAATTTCTGCCATAAAATTGCATCAATTAATTCTAGACAAGCTATTATTCCATTTTTTTTGGCAATGGCCAGACAACGATAAAGAATCATTCAGGGCCGTCGAGCTGTGTTTTAGTACACATGCTTATTCTCAAGCCTCAGAACGACTCAAAAACTTCAAAAACATGATAGAGATTCTGCTGTTACCTTTAACCTTCTTCTAGTTTACATGGCACAGAGATGGAAGTATGATGCTTTTCCCCCCGATTTGCATTTGGAGTGGACGTTTCTTACGGTATTTTATGTTTTTCAAACGGATAAGGCCGTCCACTGACCTTTTAGTATTTTAATTTTTTTTATTTATACATTCGGAAAACAGAGAGGGTGACAGAGTAGGGCAGAGAGATCTGATCCTAAGCCAGTGGTTCCTGCGGAGGGGGGGATTTTAAACCACTCCAGTATGTCTGGGCACTGGGATGGGTAATGTAAAAACCAGATATGCATGAAGACAGAGAATCCTGCGCTGCTCGGCTATAAGATATCCGGTAATCTGAGAGATATTTTGATATTGTCTCCATCTTCTTCAATCTTCAACTGTGATGTCTTTTTTCCTCGCTGCTCTGAAACTTCATCACAGCGGCGTCAATTTGTGCAGATCAGGTCTCTGTCTAATAAAAACAAATAAAAAAGTTGTGACGTTAACCCACAAACCTTCACGTTTCAGCTGCGATTTTCAACTCCCATGCTCCGCTTGGTCTGCGAAATCTGCGTTTGCCTATTAGTTTACATGGACTGCTGCCATACAGTGATGTATGTAGTGATTAACTAGGGAGCCGGAGAGCTGAAATCACATTCAAATAAACAGATCATCCATTAGGTCTGTATGTCATCACCGCAAATGAACCATGAGACCGTTCACTGTACGTGATCTGTTGTTGTTGAGCATTTTATCTGCAGAATGGGATGAGAGAGAGACAGCGAGAGAGAGAGAGAGAGAGAGAGAGAACTTCGGGGCAGCACAGTGCAGACCTTGCAAGACCTAGCATGAGAGGACGGAAGGCAGGGAAAGGGATTGTCTGGTAAGGTTTGTATCACGGTAGACGGTCTGCTGTGTGAAATAAGTGGCTCTTGACAAATACCGACATAGTGTCTGATTACCTGTCATAGACGGGAAGCTGGTTTCACAGCGCGGGGGTCCTGCAGAACTCTCCGCTCCAGCTGATTTCTTTGGAATATGTGGAACTGATGTGGGCAAGAAGTCCTTTATCATGCAAACAAAGGTTTCGAGTAGTTTAATAGGGAGGGAAGTACATCTGTGGTGTGTTCAGGGGCAAGATCATTTAACACTTGGTAATCACTTTGTTCCAATATTGGAGGCAAATGAAGAGAGACTAAGAACTGTGTAATGCGATCATATATTTGCGAGTTTCCCGGCTTGCTGAGTTTTGAATGAGTTGAACATTTTTAAGTGTGGATTTGGGACAGCCAGTGTGGCACATTGCAGTAATCTAGTTTAGAAGTGCGGAAAAGGTCTTTGCAAGTTGGAAACACAGAGGAAGTACCTGATCTTGGAGTTTTTTTCTGAGATGGACAAATGTTGGTTTGCCTTTTTACTTGGTGAATTATCAAAAGAGAGGTCGGGCCCAAGGATAAACCCAAGATGTTCGACAGATTAATTTTGCACAGCTGTAAAACCATCAAGGTTTAAAAAGATATTTTATAGGTAAGTTTTGCGGTGCCCAGGGCCCGAGCTTTTTATTTTATTCATCAGCGAGGAGTAGACATTTATTTCGGATCCATATTTTTCATATCTAGAGGGCGGGATTCAAGCTTGTGTAATTGTGTTGTTTCGCCAGGTTTTAAAACAACGCAAAGTAGAGTGTCATCTGGGTATCGGTGAAAGATGACGAAACGACTGAAGCAATGGAAGAAATGGTCTGTAATTTTTCACATTTACGGGTCTAATGGTGCTTTGATAACTGTAGGAATCGATAGAGTGCGCATGGATTCAGATATGATTTGCAGATCTCCCGCAGATGAATGAAAATAGATGTTGAGAGGCAATTTGGTCCGATGCGGTCGTGATGCAGTGTTATGACGTCACCGGCGTTGTACTGCTGAACATCCGCAGTCCAACATATGTCCTTTGTGTGCATGCCGGTATTCCTCGGTGTGCGCAGGGGTATAAAATAAAAACAGAATAAAACAACGAGTTGGAAATAAATAAGTAAACAAATGAATAGCTCAAGGGCTGAGCCTGGTTTTCTTCTCCCGTGAATACTAAAGCTCACTGAAAGTTGATACTGACATCAAGATGCGGACACCTATGATTAAAGCTGTAAGGAGAAGCAGAAAAAAAAAAAAAAAAGAGGACAGTCAGGCAAATTTCAAGGCCACAGGAGAGCGAGTGTGGAAAGGCGCAGTGTGAATAATTTTCCTCGGCACTAAAAAAGGCTTTTGAATCGCACTCTGTGGCCAAAAGACATTCGGAGGCACCGAGCCTTCCCGGCGTCACGGAGCTGATGTCTGCATCCACTCCAGCCTGAACGGCCTAAATGCTTTGAAACCGCATGGTGTAAAATCGATAAAGAGGGCAACAGTAGGCAAAACAGAAATGGGCATTAACCAGTGTGATTAAGATTAAAGGGGAGGGGAGTTTTTGTTCCCGAAACAGAGTAGGGACTGGAAAGTGGGTTTTGAAAGCCAGCAATTTCAGCACCTGGTGTATTAATCATTGAGTCATCGGGATCGATCAATAACTCTATCAACCCCCACAGATGCATTATGCTCATTCTGTGCTATTCCTTTAACTAAAACAGCAAACTCAGCCCGCTAAATTGTTCACAGAGTGCATAGAAAAGGTTGTAATGTGCTTTTTTTTTTTTAATCAGATGCACTCGTTTCTTTTCCCCCTTATCCTGCAACCCAAACTCATACACGGCCTCAGAGGTTTTCCCGAGCAAATCTCACAAGTCGGCTGCATTTCACGCAGTTGTCCATCGCCTTATTCCTTTTCCATCGGACCTGCTGGTGTGGCTTTGATGGCTTCACCATGTGTGCAAAACGTGTACAAGTCACAAAGACAAAGAAAACTGTCAGGTGTACCAGCGATTTTGTGCAACGGGCCAGGCCTGCCGTCACTGTGACAATATAATGTGAAGGCAGCCTACCGGGCCGTGTCTCACCCGATACACACAGCGCTTTCCTGTGCCGTTACCTAAAGTCTTCACCATCCTCATCGCGCTGTTCTCCCGAAAGCACGCGATTAATCATATGCTATCTCAACGGATAAATGCCTTCTAATTGCCGAACAGCGCGCTGCAGGTGTTTAGTGTGGAGAAAATTGTCGAGACTGTCTGGGTTTACTTTTCAAGTTGATGTTTTAAAAGTCTAAAAGTGGAGTCATTTAAAGGCAAAGTGTTTAGGAAAAGTTGTGGAAGGATGAGAACATATTGGTGAAATTACACGCAGGCAAATTTTAGCCATTAGACCACAAAAATACAAGAGAAAAGGAGAGGATCAAACACTTTACAGACTTTAAGACATTGGCATACACTGTAATATCTCACACAATCCACCACATAGTTTATATTTTGAGATGATCGAAACTGTCTGTAATGGCATCATTGTTGAATATGTGGGCTGGGAGGAAGGGCATTGTTTTACTGATGGTCGATGTTGGTTGACCTTGTCCAAGAGCCGTTCATCTCTTTTTATTTGTAATAACAGTTACTCAGGTTTATTTAGTTAGGTCTCAGTTGGCTTTGTTAGTTTACCAGGAAATTAATTAATTAAATTCACAAGCAAGCCTTTCATCCGTTAAAGCTGGCACAAGGCCGCTTTGCACTTTGGCGGCCCCGAGTGGCAGTGGGAGATAACGATTTGAATTTTTGAATGTTTGAAGGACTCCATTACCCAGAAATTATGCAGTGTGATGTCGGCAAAGTGCGCACTCCTCTGACCTAATTGTCTTCCTCTTAGCAGCTGGTAAGGAGGAGGTGGTGAAGCGGTTCAGCCAGCTTTCTCTGAACGCAGCGCTCACACACTGCTGTTTAGGAGACACTTTTGGATTTCACTCTTGAGTTTTGATTGGTCACTTCCTGCATGCTGAGAAGATTTCTTGCCAGTGACCATACCTGACAACAGAATTTCATTTTGAAAAATGGGGCGAATCTGTGGCGCCTCAGTTAGGGAGGATGGGACGCTCTTCTCTGTTGCAGCCCCACTTTGTGATTTAGGCTGACAAGGTGGGTGTATTTTAGGTAAAAATTTTGCTTAGTGCAGCTTTAAATAGTGTCCCATGCCCATGGATCAAACAAATATTGGAGTGACTTATCATCTACATACTAGTGGTAATCTATGTCTGGTAGAGTGTCAGTGTTGTGGCTTATCTTGTCCAACTTGTTTCCTTAACCAAATGAAACGCATTAGACTTGTGGTGCCAATTAGGGCCTATGCCATATTCATTGTTGCTCACACGTCTCCCAACGGAGGACTTTCTGAGAGAGAGTAAAATAAATAAAAAATGATGAATGCCATCAACCGTTTCCCTGGGGAATATCTCAGGGATTCCAAACAAAACATGATGTGCACTTCTCTTCCCTCAAGACACTCCTCGTCTAGTAGTGCCAAGCAAGGCCTGAGCAGGTAGTTTACTTTGTAAATCCATTTATTTTGCTGTCTGAAGATGAGATGAAAAGGAAAGAAATGAGGTTTGCTTCTCAGCGATTGAGGATAAGCATAAATAGGGTACGGCTCGTGATGTCAATCACGTCTTTCCATATACAGCAGCAGAGGTACACAACATTCATTTGGGACACTGTATTCATATGTAAGGTCTTCCTCAGTAGAAAAGGAACCTTGTTAAGTTTATTAATTTATAAGGTACTCATATATAATGTGGAATTTTTAGATGGGTGGCTAGTGGTTATTACTAAGGCCTCATAGCAGGAAGGATGCAGGTTCCATTCACGGCTCTTTCTGTCCGGAGTTTGCATGTTGTCCTCATCTTCCTCCTGGGTTTCCTCCCACAGTCCAAAAAGATTTTCAAATCAGATGGATCGGAGACTGTAAATTGCCCAGAGGTAAAGCCAGAGGTCTATCTGCGTTAGCCCTATGATGGACTGGTCCTGCACGCTTGGATAGGCTCCAGGCCCCTGTGACCCTGAAAAGGAGCGAGCGAGTAAAGAAAATGACTCCATGAATTCACAGGTCATGCACATTATGCTCCTGTGAAATGATGTTATTCTTCTCATGTGGACGGTATCTGCAGCCAGTTCATCATCGTACCCCGAAGAAGCACTGACAAACACATGAATACCACATGAATCCTTCCAGCCCAGAACAGAAACTCTGGGTTTGTGCCATAGCAATCGTCTGGAGCTCATCATATTCTGCCTTAGCTGGAAGTTTGCACGATACACCCTGCAGCCCACTCAATTAAAGGTGTCAAAAAGGCAAGATACCTGGAAATTGAAAGGTCTGAGCCAGGTTACGACTCCACAGTTGGTCACAATAACAAAAAATCCTGTTTTATAACTCAATATTCACAGGAATCTCATGCTGTAGTACAAGCCAGCGTAGAGTGAAGATACCGCCTCATGTCCCTATCGTGGCATCTCCACGTCTCTGTGGTCCTCAAGTAGCTTGAAATATTTTAAATTGTTTCATATATTCTGTAATTGATTGTTTATTGTCCCTGGCACAAAGGTATCAATCACTCTGTCATAACAAACGAAACGCTCACTGCATGTAAATTCTTAAACATTTAGAGCCAGAAGGGGCGTAACTGGCATTTTCATCAAGTAAAAGCTCTTGAGGACAGTGTATCTCTTTATTTGTGTATTTATGTGATCACATTATCAAATGTTATTTACAACAATTGATCAAAGTTAGGTCCACTTTTTGCTTTGACCTGTAAAGGTTGCCGAAACCTACCTACGCCCCTCTGGCTCTTAAGCCCTTATGTTTCATGCTACAGATGACAATTTTCTGTTTCCCGATTTGCATTAACAATGCCCTGTTTACTTGGCTTGAGCTTCCCATTGTACATTACGGTTCACATGAGAAGATGAGATGTATAATACGGAAACACACTGACGGATAATCCTGCATCAGCGTCAGCAGTCATCTGCCGGGTAGAGAGCGGCGGGGTCTGACGCACTCCGCCATTCACTCACATTTTTTTCTTTTCCACACACACACACACACACACACACACGCGCTCATCAATCAGACGGAATTTACAGTGTCGATTCCTGGCACGTGCCGCGCGAACAATGTCGGGGAAATTGGCATGATTCACACACACGGGCGAAACAAAAGGATGCCGAGCGCGCGCTGTCATTACGCCGCCACGCAGGATGTAGGGTGTCCATTGTGCAGCACCTCATTTAACTGCGTAAGCTTAATTACAGCCAAACAGCGAACGCATAGCAATCGCAGGCGAGACTAGGTGTGCTTTTATTAGAAAGTGGTTCCTCTTTGTATTTGATCGCAGACTGGGTAATCTAGACCATTAGACTGTAATTGAATCAGCTGTGAAATGCACAAGGCCCGTGTAACTTTATTATATCTTATCTAGCCTCATCTCCGCTCACCGGCCAGTCTATTTGTTACCATTTACCAGCAATGGCTATCTGATAATGAAGAGTACTCATGCAATACGATACCCAGCGAGTGCACAGTTCCAGAATACCTGCGCAATAATGGCAACTTAAGTGCACTTGGAATTAGTTGAATGTGCCCCGTCTGTACATAATACAATAACAGTGAAAAATATCATTTTTGAAACACTTCACTCAAAAGTGCATTTGTTTGTATAGATGAATTCGTTGTTTTGGAGAATGCGTGGGAATTGCAGGACCGCCTTTTTCCAGGCTGTGTTCATTTGTAATGGTAAAGTCTACGTCACACTAGATGATTTTTACACCTGACTGGACCGTCCCGACCGTAATGATGAGTCAGGGGTCCCAGCCGTCGGTCGGATTATCCTGTAGTGTGAACAGGCTCGAGACTGCAGACGACTCCAGACCAGTCGGAGCCCGATAAGATTTTTTTGTTTTCCAGATGTGTTTGATTTGGTCGGTCCAGTCTGGTCAGGCTTATGCAGTGTGATGCGGTCCAAGACTCATCAAGGCTGAAATCTGACAGGGACCCTGGCAACAGTCAGTGGGAGTTTAACTAAAGGAGGAAGAAAAACAGAATGAACCGGGAGAGAAGTCGCATTTAACAGCAACAACACTCACTCATGCAGATAGTTTACATCAGTAGAGATTCCTAACTCTACTTACTCCACTCATGATACATTGCTATACACTTTTATTTGGAGAAATAAATCTCAGATAAAATATGCCAGCGTGTCCGGATCAATCCACATAAGTATGCAATTACAAATTAAGAGGAAGAAGTCTCATACAAAATTCCTCACCAGTGTTATCCTTGTAATAATGGCTCTTCAAAATGCATTTTTAATGTAAATGTAAACTGTAGCTTCTGTACAGTTAAGTGAGCAATTTAGTCTGAACTGATTTGAACTGTCTGGTAGTGTGACGGAGGCTTAAGATGAGATTCCAACCAGTCGGCATTAAGTGCATCGAAATGTTTCTGCCCATATAAATTAGTCATATCATTTTTCTTTATATTCACATAGAGTTTGACTTTCCCAACTTTCAGAACCCACTGTAACTCAAAACATCAGTATGTTTTACTGCAATGATTACACATATTACCAAGAGTGAATATCATATTAATGTGGCAAATACATTTGATTGTATTTGATTGTTGTTGTTATTTCTTATTCAACCAGTGGGTATTGTTGTATTGATGTTGTATTGTTGCTGCTGCTGTGGCTAATCCACAAAATCAAGATCCTGCTTGTAAACTTTCCATTTCTTTCTTACACCAAACAAGTATTATTGCTTTGAAGTTCGGAAAATTGATGATGGGAAAACGTTCACTGCTGAATAATTCATTGGTGCTATCAACATTGTTCTCCTTGCTCTTTGTGCAGATTGATTAGAATAACAACCAAAAATTGAGCAAAACGAAAACGATGTTCATCACCCCTTTTGTTCTCATATTGCATAAAGGAAGAAGTGAACCTGCTCTTCAGAATGAACTTCCGGAAATTTCTGTAAACAAATTAGGGCCTTTAAGACGATAGTATATCTTACACACACGGCTATATCCACAATAAATGCACTCAACTGGGAGTAAAATTTAAAACCGTTTCTTTTCCAAATCCATCTGGTATATACTTAGATGCTAAAGTTTCCACTGAACACATTTCAACGCAGACAGCTTCATTTTCGATCAAACCCCAAGTTTTTGGCGAGCTCTTAAAAAGGAGAATAAAGATAGTAAATCCGCCTTGTAAATATATCATGGAACTGTTTTGGTCGCTGTTCTGTTTATGCCACAGAACAAGCTATTCGGAAAGTCTATGCATTTTTATTTCCGAGCCAATAAAGAACTGGCTGACACAGGGAAAGATGGCGGCTGCGGGACAGAATGGCATCAGCGGGGGTACATGATTTCTGTTCGGGGGGGTGGGGGTGGGGCGGGGGGGCGGGGGGTGGAGGATGATGCAACCGCTCCAGAAAACCCTCCAACATAGTTTTCAGACCGCTACAAAGTTCTTGGAAAACAAATCTCTTTGATGTTATTATTTTTATTTTTTTATTTTTTTTTCTGAGCTCTGTGCAAAGTACTTCCACAAGAGAGTAAAGGCACTTCTAGGAATGTATTTGAAAAATGTATCAATGCATAAAAACAACACAAAAGTTAAAAAGGAAAGTTCTTTAAAAGTACTCACCCTTTATTTCTGGCCATACTAGTAAAAAAAAAAATTTTAGCTTTACTCCAGCTGCATCTTCACACTACATTCAAATTCTGCCTCTTCTGCTAACAAATGGGATATCGGGTCTCTTTAGTGCGTGGTAATGGGACTTCAGGGTGTAAGGTGGACTGACTTGGAATACTTGAGCGCGGCGTAGAATACATTACAGTTTGATTTTCCTGTGCAACTTCTTTATCGACTTCCCTTTTGGAACATTTTACAGCGAAAAAGTGTGCTAAAAGCTCTCGCCCCTCCGTATATTTGCCCGTATTGTGATAAGAGAGAGTGAGGATTTATATCTCCTTTCAGCCCTCATAAACTCGACTCCGATGCAGTCCATAAGCAAAGCCGAGATTCCATACGGTGTTTGATTCCTCTAATGGAGAATTCGCCCTCACGCCCTAAAACCCCGGCTTTATTAGCAAGATAGACACAATTAAAACCGTTTTCCCGTGAGCCAATAAAGCTCAACTGAAAGAAGGCGGTAATAAACACTTTTTCAATCTTTTTTTTTTTTTTTTTGTAATGCCGGGTTTGTTTAAACACCTTCCCGCACTTCAATATGCAATGCAAATCAGCACTATATATGCCTATAGTGACGCATTTAGAATTCCAAATTTCTGATTCTAATTCGCAAAGAAATAAATGCCTTTTTTTTTAATGCAGAGCCATGTGTTCACCCCATTTCCCAATAAGCTTGCATGAGATGCCCGGTGCCAGCAGAAGCTCTTGGAACGAGGCGCCCGGTTCATTGCCCTGGCTATAATGTGCCGCCCTGTAAAGGCTGTTAAAACTGCAGAGCTCCCAGCTGCTCAGTGGAGTGGAGAGATACCGTACATACCTTCAACAAAAAAGGGATAATGGCTCCCCTGGTCCCACACGGCGCATGCCAATACTGAGCGTCCACAGCCACTTTTCTTTCTTTCAACCCAGCCGAAGACGTCCAGAGCCACTTAACGCCGAGTGAAGAAGCTTAAAAGCACAGAAAATGTCACTGACAAGAGCACAATAAGGACAAAGCAAAACCTGCTAACCTGTAGTGTAACCTACTCTTAAAGCCAATGCCACACTGTCAGACTTTACACTTACAGCTACAATCTGCAGCTATTTCACCTCGTGTCAGGAGGTGTATCGCTAGTCCCGCCCTTCTGCCCCTCAGTCGGTCAAGTTCCCGCCCCGGCACTTGTCACTCATCTCGCTGAGCTGCCGTCTAGGCTGAGGCTGAGGGAACTGGGCTCCATGAAGCTTCCAAGCAGATGGCGAACTCAGGGAATCAGCAGTGAAAAAAGCAACACTTGATGTTCATTGTGTTTTTTGAACGCATCTTGTCTGCCGCGCGGTTAGCTTTGCTCTTTTCTTCCCTGCTTTCCTCCTCCGTCGTCGTCGTTGCTATGGCTTCCTGCTCTGGGGCCCGCTCGCTTCACCTTGATAACCACAGCCAGCTCACCACTGGCCACGCCCACAGCAGAATGGTATAAGCCGTAAGATGTGTCCAACACAGACGGACACAGACCAATAATGTAGAATATATCCTATTCATTCATTGTTATTTTAAAAAGTTGAATATTGCAGCTTTAAGATAGTATAACATTTGTCTATTCTTCACAATTGACATAGTCTGCCAACATAGTCTACTTTCAAAAAGCCATGTAAAGCACAGAGGCAAGAACAATAAATGCTCTATAACTTTTTATTTACTGCTAATAGTCCAGCAGTTTCATCTCACGATTTAACTTAACTTGTTGCTTATGCCCTTATTAATGTTGATTATCGTTTAAAAGTGCACTTCAACCGTAAACACATAATGAATCAATGCATCACATTCAACTAGAGACTATATTGTGCAGTTTTATTTCGCTTTAGAGAAGAGTCAGTCTAATAAGATGTGTTCCCCATTGATATCTTTGGAGGACGCTCCTTCATAAAATGATGATAAAATGATGAGTCATAGTCAGGGATATTATTGGGAGAGAGAGAGATTCATAGTTAATAAGTTGGATTTACTTTTAACGGCGAATAAGCCTTCTTAGGAATTCATTCCAAAACAAAACATGCCGTTCAAATGTTAAACAAATTCTACATCAAATGCTGTTGGGCAAATTGTCAAATGAAATAGTTATTGATCAAAACATCTTGTGTCATGGTCACATTACATGCAGTTACTGATGTATGTTATGACACATTTGACCGAGGCAATTGACAAGACATCATGGCTGAAATATTGTTGCCATTTTTTTTTTTTTTTTTTTTTGACCTTGCACCCTCGGCCACTACCACCGCAGTTGAATGATTAGCGGAAATGCTGAGAGTCACATTATGTTATTGAATTATGTTAATTTTTTTTCCATTAAAATCGGGAAGAGGGATGGTTTTAGAATTTAGAAAATGGGTCCGTATCTTTGTCTTGTTGGCGTGCGAATGCCCCCAATTGGGCTTGTTGTCAGGCTACTCCGGAAAATAATTGAATTGATGGTATTTACCGGAAATAGTCCTCTCTTGCTTGAAGATGTGCCATAACGCACATTAGTCAAATGCACGATGATGGCTTGGCCTAGCAGAGTCTTCAGAAGTCGGATGCATTGGGTACGACAGGCTGTGCACATGTATCGAAACAAACAGATGTGCCGAGTTTTCTACACCAGGTGGCTGCTTGCTGCTCAGCAATTCATTCTCCAGATGAATGTTACCCCTCTCGATAACTGTGTCATTATTTCATCAGTTTTGTTTTTGTTACAAACGATGAAAATTGTCAATTGTGTCACTCTAAATCTGTTGTTCTGATTTTCCCGAGCGCATCTCCTATTTGATTAAATCTAGGTAACATGATTTGCTTTTGTGATTTCTCTCACTACTGGTAATTTCCATACCTAAGTAAAAAAATCGAAGTGAAAGTCATGCAATATGTTGACTCATATCAATATTTAAGGTAATAGAAATGCATTCATCTCTGAAGTAGTACGACCATTGCAGTGTGTTTTGTGTGTGTTTTTGGGATCAGCGTTAAGTAATAATAAAAGACAGTTATAATAAAGTTTGCATCAGTGTTCTTGAATGTGTAATGTGAGCTTCTTACAGGTGAATTAGGGTTCACGGAGTATAATACTGCATGATTTTCAGTTTGGAAAAAAATGGTAATGTTTCATAACTTGGCACACTGTTCCATTGCAATTTCACAAATGACATATAGTAGACTTCCCAAGGTGGCCATTTATGACTTAACTGTCACTTTTTTGTTCAGTTTTTGCTTACAACTGCCACCCATGCATGACTTTTCAAATCTAGGATACCCTGCAACATTGATTTTACAAGATATGAGGATTTACCCCTCTTCCCTTCATGTCATTCTGAGAAACAATATATTTTACACATGAGGGAGCCATGACAGTAAACAGTTAAAATGCAGTATTCTTTACATTATGCAAACTAACAATTCATTATCTTGTAGCTGTTTTGCTATTATTGTTATTATTAAATTTTGGGAATTAACAAGAAAAAAAAAAAAGATCAAATGAAATTGCAACCAACCTCTTCATCCTCCTATAGCAGTGATACTGGTGGGTTCTTGTTTGACCCAGTAGAGGTCACTGATGAGCATCAGAGGCTGTTTATTGTTAAAGTAAACATTCTTCTCCCCCGGTCTTTTATCTGCCTGACTTCAACAGCACCATGTTCCTTTTTGGGTTCCACTTTTAGAGTTGTACACATGGAAACATCTGAAGCAAAAAGCTGAGAAGACACTAAGTATAGTTACGCTTTACTCAGTCAGTAAGCTCTCAGAAAAATAAAACTTGATACCCGATGGGGAAAAAAGATTGATCCTCAACATTCAGTTCAGGGCTTCTGCTGTACTGCACTCAAAGTCAAACCGGGTATCAGAAATAGGCCAGAATCTTCAACACTCCGCTCTCAACTAAAGAAGAACTGGTCTCTCTGCATGTTTTTGCTCAAATGAAAGTAGTGAAGAATTAGAGTAGCAACACTTGGAATAGCGACACAATGCTTTATAGTTTAGAATCTTATTATATAGAGACTAGTAATTTGTCATATTTTCTGGTTCATGTGAGTATTCTGGCAGCTGAGTTTTGGATACATTGGATATTTGTGGAGTTGGGACAGCTGGAGAGTAATGCATTGAAGTAATCAATTCTGGAACAGACAAATGCAGGGAACATTTTGTCCTAGGTCAGTAGAGAGGGAATGCCTAATCCTGGAGATATTTTGATATTACTGTCAAATGACAGGTCTGGATCCAAGTATTTAACAGGTTTTTTAACAGGAGTTTGTATGTTGGGCCATTGATATTACGTGACTGGGGCCAGTTGCATAAAGCTAGTTTAAGACTAGTCTAAGCCTTAGACTGGTCTTAGATTCTCAGGTTGGACTAGACTAATTAAGACAGTCTGTTACTTAAATATTACAACTGACTTATTTTGAGGTAGGAAAGACAGCCACCTTCCCCCTGGCTAATCTTGAGTTAAGAACTGTGAGTGGGAAGTTTAAATACTGAAGCTGTTTCATAAAAGACGGAAAATCTCTGTTTTTTGGAAAGACCTGAAGAAGAGAACGAGACAGAAACAACACATTAGAGATCTACAACAATCAAGAAGTTGTAGGAATGGGTAAATATAAGTGTCTATAGCAAGTTTGACTTAAGGTCATATTTAAGTCTAAGACTAGGTCTATCTTTATGCAGCTGGCCCCAGGTCTGATAAGTGAGTTCTTTGCTGCTTAGGGCCTAAGCGAGCATTTCAGTTTTGCATCGAGAAGAAAGTTTGCCATCCATCTTAGGATGTCTAGTGTCTGCCGTTTTCGCTTTTATTGCAATTTAAATTAGTGTGTCATCTGCATAAGAGTATAAGCGACCACCATATGAGATGCAGATAATCTTACCGAGGGGAAGCCTAATGAAGGCACTGAAGACCTTGAAGAAAATTCAACCCCAAGGGTCAAAAAACTAAACCTAAGAACACAGAGAATTGCTACCATCTAGTTAAAGGAACTCTCTCTTTACTCTTTTCTCTCTTTACGCTCTATTTGTCATATATGAGCGAAAACCACTTAAGAGCTGTCCTCCAGAGGGCAACGCGCTCTTGTGAATGGTCCTGTAGGATGTCACGATCAACTGTATCAAAGGCTACACTTACATTAAGGAGAGGGAGAACTGGTACAGTCGGTGGCTGGTGCCTAATAGCAGGTCATTTGTTACATTGATTACAGCTGTCTCAGTGCTATGCTGCGGTGCGAAGCCAGATTGGAGGCTTTCATGGATATTGTTTGCATTAACAAAGTGAGTAAGCCAGCGGACGATGGCTGTTGTAGTATTCTGTGACAGAGATGGAAGGCTGGAAATTGGTTTGCAATGTTTCAAATCATCAGGGTTGAGGTCAGGCAGCTTTAGTAGCCAGCGGTTTGATAAATGCTAGATTGAATAAATGAGGAACGATGCCAAAGCACAGAGAACTCTTCACAAGAGTAAAAAGTTTGCGGGCATGGGGTCTAAAGGTTAGGTGGAGGATTTATACGGCTTGACCAGCTTGGGAAATTCCTGCAGTTGAGCGGAAGTTAAATGTTAGATGTGATAGATAGGTATTTTTTATTTATTTATTTTTCATTTTCTGTTAGAAAGGAAATGTTAATTGGGTGTCTATCATTGTCAGGCTTTGACAGGAGATAGCAGTGCATGGTTTATTATCATTTAACCTAAATCTTGCCATATCTTTATATGGAAGATGTTATTTTGTTGAGAAAGATCTGAGAATTATGTCTGGGTCATTCCAAACTGATTGAAAGAGCACATTCATGTTTGGCAAATTTGAAGTTTACAAATTTGAATTCTGGTTTCAGTTTGGAGCTGAAGATCAGGTGTGCATAATGGAGTCTGAATGGTTGTATCCATATTGAACAGAGGAGTCCGTGTTTGTGCAGGTTGTTTTCGAGCACAAAGAATACCGGTGCAGCCAACATGGAGGCGAGGCTTTTAAAATGTCACCGGTTCTTGAGAAAGTCAGCAAAGTCTTGTCATGCGAAATAAGAGCTTAGGCGAAGAAGAGATTGCATGTAAGTCACTTTAAGTTCATCAAAACAACATTTGTTCTGTTGACTTATTTATTTCCATTTTCTAGAAAAGCACATAAGGTATCTGCCCCTCTATACCATTGCTGCAGGTCTTGAGCGCAATACACCCTACAGTATATAGCACCAAATTACCACCACTAAGAAAAGGCTTTGCTTGGAATGCCATTATGACGCCTTGCGACAATATCTCTTCAGTATGTTCTGCTTTTCTTCTCCTCAAACAAATAATGAATAGAACAACATGAATAGCGGCTCAGGTATAGGCAGGGAAGGAGGAAGGTAATTTGGGTAGAGAGGCGCCGATGCTCTTCCTCTTGTTTTCGACTGTGTTGCCCACGTTTTGTCATGTTCCATCCGGCAGCATCAATTTCATCATTAACATGACAGCTTTACCGCAGCTGTCTCCGCCATTATCTTGCGTGCCAGTGCTTCCGCAGAAAGGAGCAGCGATATTAGAGCCATTCAATTCTCGCAGTGCCATTACCTGCAAAGTGTTTACCCTGTACCCTCGCCCCCTCGGCGCCTCGGGCCTCAGCTCTCCCCTCCTTTAAATACTACATGAGAGCCATTAGGGACTGGAGCGCGAACTGTGTCCCCCTTCACCTTTAGCGGGGGTTCTCAATCTTTCTCACTCCATTTAAGGCGTCTAAAAATAAAAAGTTGCTGATGGACTGTTTGAGATAGAAGACACTGTATCGTCACAAGGTCGTTTTTCATACGTTCTGTAATATATGGAAGAGATGTACTTTGCCAGTCAGAAATTTGTCGAATGCGCACCATGAGTATCTGCCATTAGGAAGAAACAACAGCAACAAGAAAGCACTGACAAAGAGTGATGGATAGCAAAGCAGTCATGTGTCTCTCTCTGGGCCACTTGTTTGCCTCGTTTGTCTGTGGTGGGAGAACTACTAGGGCTTGTGAGTGCTGTCCTGTGTGTGTGTGTGTGTGTGTGTGTGTGTGTGTGTGTGTGTGTGTGTGCGTGTGTGTGTGTGTGTGTGTGCATGCCAGGGGGTGAAAGAGTACCAAAATATGCTACTCAAGTAGAAATACTGACATTTGCAAGTAAAGTTACTAGTGAAATGGTCTACTTGTGTAAAGTAAGTAAGATCATTTTAAATGTATTCAGAGTCCGATGCAGTGCTTATGGAGAGACAACAACATTTGTGGATAAATATAATACTTAAGTTAAAGCATATTTGAATAAAAGTAAACCTGGCTTCAAAAAATACTCAGAGTACAACTACAAAAACATCTATTATTACTGTAACTAGAGTAAATGTAATTTATTACTTCCACCCTCGGTGTGTGTATGCTATAGCACTAGACATCAGATATGCATAGAAAGGCTGCATCTATATGAATTTCAATTTCATATTAGTCATTTGTGTTTGACATATATGGAGGAAAATGCTCAAACATTAAATTATGTGTTTGTATATATCATTTGAATAGAAAAAAGGACATCAGTTTTTCCAATGTAGAGTTCAATGCTGTGATATTAGGTTTAGCTACAGAGCTTTGTGTTTAGTGTGTTTCTCAGTTCAGTCAGTATGTGCAGGTCAATATGTTAGATGTCGAAATATCACCAAGACCGATTCTTGTATCTTTATTGTACGTGCCGAATAAAGTGATTCTAGCTTTTATGTAATTTTGACTGTATGTGTACCTCAAGAAGACTCACTCACTGCCTTGGCATCCTTTGAATAAAGAACTGTACGAATTAGACAAAGGAGGCTGCACACAAAGAAGCTGCAGCCACTGTCTTGACTTTCCCTTTGGCCACATGCCCTAGACGCTGCAAAACACGCTTACTCAGCTTTTCGCATGCAAATAAAGACAGCGGCTGCACAAAGACACAGACGCACTTTACTTTAGCCTCTTGGCCTCCTAATTTTCCAGTTTCGTCCATTCAGACTTGGCTGATTTCAGTCATAAATACATGGGGAAAGTCATTTTGTGCTACTGTACTTGTGCTTGTATCTGATCTCATAATATACAAAATAGGATGTAGGATTTCCAATTCAAGTCTCGTGCATCCCCTTTAAAAAAAAAAAAAAATCCCTTTCATTTAAAGAAATCTGTCTGGTTTAGGCCAATTCCACTCGAATTGAAAACAGGCTTTTCATTAAAGAGAATATTTGCACTGTAAAATCTGACCTTTTTTATGAATGCCATTCAAAAGGTCAAGATGATAGGTCTGAATCATTTCACGGCAGTCAGCGGAAAACTCAAGGTCAAACCGATAAGCATAAAAATTATTTAATTGGCTTGTGCTCACCAGAAATTGGGTAAGAAGCGTTTGCTATCTGATCCAAGAAGATGAAACATTATTTTCACTGTTAACTCCAAGGTTTTTGGGATTTTGATCATGGGTAGCCCTGCTTAGGATTTGAGAATCAAAGTCCCCGATAAAATGATAACACTCTCGCAGTCTGGATCCTCTATATCAAAGTGGATATACAGTATTTTGGAAATGACGTCTACGTATAAATATATGAATGAGTGCTTGGGAAAAGATGATTCATATACTTAAAATATGGATTATATACTTATAAAATATGGATGGGAGAAGTATTGCTGTCCCGTCCCACAGCTCCTGTTGAGGTGCCCTTGAGCCAGGTTCTTAACCCCTGACTGCTGCAGTGGAGGACATGGTATGACTGAGTGAATGGGAAGCTGGGTGCTGCTTGGAGTACCACATCTTCCCTGGGTAGATAAAAGGTAAAAAAAACAAAAGGCTTGGTACAGTTTGACTCACCTTATTTGTATGTCGGAGTAGTTTTAATCTGCACCAACAAAGGTTTGGATGTATTTTTTTTTTTTTTTTGCTCGTCTCTGACAATATCCACTGCGGAAAAACCCCCGCATTCACACCAGGGCAGTAACATGGAGGTCCTATCTCGTATTGATTACCGGGGCCAAAATTGATAGCCGGTGCCATTCCCCTCTGAAATTCAATCCACCGGCTCCAGCCATTAACCAAGGCTCCTCTTCATTTTCCGTCTCTCCGGTCTGAGCGGGGGATCTAGTCGCCACGCCGGCTCTCTCTCTCTCTCTCTCTCTCTCTCTGCATAATTCACCATCTCGCCCAATAGCTTCTGGCTCATTTGCTTTTGTGTTATTTGTTCTGGTGTTTTTTTATCAAGTCTCACCCCCCTGCCTCATGGCCTGAGATATTCATCTGAGGGTGGAAGTGGGGTTCTTTTGATGTTTCTAAGCCCTTTGTGTGTGGGTAGACCGCCTCATTTGAGAACAGCCAATGCATGAATCAGAATATGGAAATCCAGCGTGGAGTGCAGGCAGCCGGACCTCTAGCATCAGCGGTGAGCGGGTCTTAGAGCCCAGGTTTGGACTGGCTAGTTCAAAAAGATGGCTGGGATACAGAAAACTTATGGTCACTCTTATAATGTAATGTGATCTGCTACTAACGATGGGAAATTGTCTTTTCTCTTGCCCCCCCCGCCTCCACAGGGAGGTCAGAGGTCAAGGTCCTGACAGAAGTTGTTGATAGTAGTGGTAGTTGTAGTAGCTGTAGTAGTTCTAGATGTAATAGTAGCAGTAGTAGTAGCAGCAATAGTATTAGTAGTAGCAGTAGTAATAATAGCAGTAATAGTAGTAGTAGGAGCTAGGGCTGGGCAATATAATTCAATATCATCGTTTATCGTCTTTCAGTGGAATCATATCATGATGATATGAAGATATTTTGGTATCGTGACACACATTTCTGCTGTCTAAATTGATGATGACAAGCAAATTTTACTTAAAAACTCTCATAAAATGAGGTATGGTTGGAATATTATTTGAAAATTTCAGTTTTGTTTGACACCACACCTAACATTACCATTCGGTTCAATGAGATGAACAGTAATTTGATTATTTAACGTGATTTTGCATACACGAACCATATCGTGACATACAGTACTGTGCAAAAGTCTTAGGCATACGTCAAAGAAATCCATAAAGCGAAGATGCTTTCAAAACGAATGAAATGAAAAGTTTCTGAATATCAAAAATTGACAATAAACAGCCGTCTACTGGCACACTAATGCAGAAAACAAATAAACATCTAAGACTTCTAAGAAATGTATATAAAAAAAATCTAGGGTGCCGAAGACTTTTGCACAGTACTGTCTATTGATATCGAGACAAATCCTTATGATTATCATGGTATTGATTTCAACCATATTGCCCTGGCCCTAGTAGTAGTAGTAGCAGCAATAGTATTAGTAGTAGCAGTAGTAATAATAGCAGTAGCAGTAGCAGTAGCGGTAGTTTCCATTTATGTCAAAGGTGTGGACCAGTAATCCTTGTATGTATTCATGCCTCGTTCTGTGTATTATTACCAGCCTCCTCCTGGTTAGCATGTTTGCTCACACAACCGACTCCGGCCGCCCCGCACTTTGATCCATCCCAGCGGTGGCCCGGCGGAACACAGAAAGGCGGCCCTGGACGTGCATCAGATCAGGTGCTTTGCCAAAAAAAACAAATCCCTCAAAGGAAGCAGTCGGTCGCTGACTTCCCAACCAAAGTGCGTGCCGGCTGTGAGTAAAGGTCCCCGCTTACCACTTCACAGACAGGGAAATATCGTTCTGAAATGCCGAGAGCGCTGTCAGCCAAATGACCTTTTTTTTTTTTTTTCTGTCTTTGTTTTTTTTTTTTAGTAAGGTGCATCTGACATCTGCTTTAGAAGCCCTAGCCCAACAAGCGTTTCTCCTCTCTTTTCTCGGTTCCCCCCGGGAGACGCTAAGACCCCCGCAGACGAGAGAGAGAGAGAGAGAGAGAGAGAGAGAGAGAGAGAGAGAGGTAAAGCCGAGACAAGATTTGAACTCCCAAGTCAAATTACACAAAAAAAAAAAAGGCAGATGACATTAATATCGCACAAGGCTTGGCAGCTCTTAAGTACGTGCGAGGAGACGAGTGCGAGGGGGCCCCACAGAGACACCATCAGTCTGTCTTTCTCTCTCTCTCTCTCTCTCTCTCACCCACGTCAAGTTTTTCAGACGAATGTGCTCGGGGGCCCTTGATAGGTTGCCTCCTTTACATGGAAAGTGGGTGATCAACAATGTAGTTTTGCTCAGAATAGAAGACGGCTCTTCTCGTTTTGCAGTTTGTTTTCTTTTGTTGACTGTTTTTTTTTTTTTTTTTTTTTCCCTGAACCTCCCATAATCCTTTGCTCCCTCTATTTTCTGTTGTGTTTTCTGTGATGTGCGGATACATACCCGATTCTTTGCTCTATCTATTTGTGATGTGGAGCTTTAAATTTGCCTCCGATTATTATGTGTTTCTTTTTTATTTCTTTTTGGAAAATGTGAGCAACGAAGCAAATCAGGTTTTTTTTCCTTTAACCCCAAATCTCTGTTTCTCATGCAGAATAAAAAAACGCTATTTGGATATCAATGTGTATTCAACTTTTGCTTAATTCAAACAAACACAGTAGGATACCTTGATGGGAATCAGTGTGTTTGATAGACCGATGACTATTTAAACGGCTAATCATATTATCCGGGTGCATTATCACAGTGTCAAATGAGCTCCCAGGACGCGTTGGCTTATTATCACGGTGTCAACTTCACTTAAGTTCACTTCGGTAATTAAAAAGTGATGAGTGTCAACCACACTGCTCTCTTCTAAAATGTCGACAAAGAACATCGTTTTCATGCTGAAAGTACACAGATAGACAACAGGGGTTATTTACAAGAACGTCTATGAGGGTTTGATTGGACTTAAAAATATGTGCCAGCAGAGAATTGTATTTGAATTGTATACATTTGATACATAAAAAAAAAACAATTTGTTGAGTAAATGAATTTAATATTGAATGCTATGCTACAAGCCATGTGACACTGTGCCTTGCTCATCTCCTCAGCTGGCGATAAAACCTTGTTCTCCCCACTTGGTGAAAGAGTTGCAAATCATATTTGTTTTAGGTTAGAGAACATCATATCAGCTCTATAGATCAAGCTAAAATTGACTGTTGTCTAAAGCGGTGGTTCTCAACGTGGGGTCCGGGGACCACCATTGAGGGGGTTCCAGGGGGTCCCCAGCAAATTGATGAATTGTTAAACTTTACCATTATTTAATTTACAAGAAGTTAACACAATTAGAGAATGCAGAAGAATGACTGTTTTGATCATAGTTTCACTGTTATCTCTCTACTTACAATACACCTAGTCATGGAATTCTGGACAAAATCATACCTAACAATAAAAATATTTTCAGATTTGGTTCCGAGAGACGAAATCTCATCAAATGGGGGTCCGTGGCTCTGATGTGGACTAAATCAGGGGTCCTTGATATGAAAAAGGTTGAGAACCACTGGTCTAAAAAACATGTGGCCTAGTTAGCTGCTAGCTGCTGGCTAATGGTCAACTAGCTTGCTGGGCAGTTAAATGTTTGAAAAAAGTGACACCATTTACCTTTCTGCCTTTTATCACACACTGTAGTGATTATGTATGCAACACATTTGAGTAATATTCTACACTACCACTGCTAAATACATAGGTAGCAACCAACTGTAGCTGTGCCAGGCTGCAATACACCAGCTTTAAAGAACACTACCTGTCTGCAGGGAAGCAAACTCATGCACTGAGCTATCTATGCATAGCACCAGTAGCTAGGACATGATTTGCAACTCTTTCACCAGGTGGATTAAGACTCGATCATTGTCTGAGGAGATGAGCAAGGCACAGTGCCACATGGCTCGTAGCCTCTCTGGTCTGTGCTGCAGAGAGCCTGTCTGAAACCACTGACTGAGCTGCTGTAGGAAGTTACCGCACAGAGAAATCTTTTTTGGGGCCAATCACATTAATGGGCGATGGGCAGAATTGATTGAGCGGGGTCCGTCTCAGGAAGCTGAATCTGAGTTAAGAAAACTGAATTTGAATTGGGAAAACTGAATTTGAAATTATACCTAAATTTAAATTCAGTAATACATTGCATACATTGCATTGCATTTACATTGCATTTTACAAATTTTACATTTTTGAATTCATTTCTTCAGCAAGTCCAGTGTTTTTTTTTAACTCAATGGTTCAATATGAGCACTGCAATTCAAATTTCCACAATTCAAATACAATCTGTGCTGGCATTAATCTCTTTCCATATAAAAATTTCCAACATGGGTGTGATCTGAGCCCGACTGGGTCCAGCCCTAATGCCCTAAGACCGTTTTTTTCCCCCCTACACAATAATGCTTAATACAGTGAACTTTACAAGCATATGCTGCTTTGTTTGGAATAGGCTGACATTTAGCTTATGTTTGTGTGTGTGTTATTGCACTGAAGATTGCTGTGGAGAGAGAGACGACTCAGAGTTAAAGGAACACACTGACTTTATGGCAATAAGCTCTTTAACTATAAACTTATTGTTGTGTGACAAGAAGATTGGCAGCATTTGCACCTCTGTTTGTTCAGTATTAAGTGTGCTGTTCCCAAAATATCCTGACAGTGTTGTTGACTGTAAGAGTGATCCTGCGGTCATGAGAGCTGTGTATCCTGATATGCTCATATTACTTTGCTTCTGACAGTTTCATAAATTAATTTTCTTCTAGTACCTTAGACATAAAGCAATGGGGGAAAAAAGGTTGAGGACGGCAATTTGATCCCTTCAATCATCTTTAATTGGCCTACGTGTTTCAGAGCGAGCTCCTTTGTCAGGGCTCAGTACCTGAGAAATATGCACAAATTAATACATACTGCACAACTTTGATTTAAGTCCACTTGTTGGCATCAGCAAACATATTAATGTTTATTAGCGAGTCGCTCCATTGTAACATGTCATTGCAGTCTTTGGTCCTGTGAGAAAAGTTGACATTTTAATTTAACATCTTCACACAAATGCACTGGACCGCAACAACTGGGGGTCGCGGCTATTTTTCCCCATTTCACATTTGACAGCAATAATATACTTCACAAAGTCTTCTGTCATTTAGGCTGAATTGTGTGGTTTTTTTTCTCCCCGGATTCACAGATTAGCCGTTCCGTGTCGAGAATAGAGCGGAGCCGCTTTTTGAACGTGACGCGATATCCAACACGGAACACATATCATCCTCTCACCTAGCTAATTCTCCATCTGATGGGGACGCTGAAGGCATACGGCGATGGAATCAAACAGCCCTGTGTTCTGCTACGGTCCCCTTGAAGTGACAGCCCATGGCAGTATAGTCCCACTTGTCAAGGATGTGCGAGAAATCCGACTTCTCAATCCCTCTTTGTATCAGCCCCCCCCTCCTCGATAAGACACTTGGACGGATTTCTTTTTTTCGATTTTTTTTTTCCCATGAAGTGAATCTCCATTGATCATCAAGTGAGAGCAGGCATTCAGGTTGTCTGTCTGGCTGAGAGTGGTATGCTATGATAAGATTAGGGGGAGCATTGCCAAGCAGGAAGAGGCACTTGCACCATAAGTGAAGCAGCAAGCAGCATTAATGTGAAGCAGATACCATTGACTGGAGTGCCGCGGATGGGACCGGTGAGCCAATTACCATCATGCGCCAAGGCCAATTTTGGTTCGCTTTCAAGGGTTTATGCAGCCAAAAAAAAGGAGAGAAGAGAAATAGAGGTAGTAGCATCTCCTGTAGTTAAAAGTCACCGCAGGTTCACAGAGCATGTAAAGCACTGGATTCAATATTTCTCAAAAAAAAAAAAGCTTTGCCCTTGCCTTGAAAAACCCAGCTACTAAAGAATGCCAGCTTTCTCCTGAGAGTCTGAGCTATTATGAGACAATGATTTTTATACCAATGACACTGAGCAAGGTTTGCTCTCTCAAGTCCTGTGCTTTGCCGATTAAATTGGGCCTGTAATGCTGTGTTGTGTTTGGCTGTAGGCTAGGACGCCAATTAATGGCGCAACCCGGAGAAAGCAAAAATGAAAAAACCCACGAGAAGCAAATAACGCCGCAATATGTGGAACGGGAGCATAATGAAACAAAGTCGAGGAATTTATAGGATGTCTATTCTTTCGGAAACAACTTTGTCCTCCTGAAAAATAGCAGCGCTATCTCTCGCACTAATTTTATTAGCACTTTCATTCATATTGTGACATTGGACTTACTGTGTAAAAGTATTATTTGATCATAGGCGACCATACCTAAAACGCTATAAAGCATGAGACAGTTCTACTGGTACAAAGGAACAAAAGAAGACAAGGTTGAAGTGAGGAAAATGACCAAAGCTTCAGGTCTAGGTCCAAATGAAAAAAGAGGGCTGTGCTGCCATGGGTGGGGCCGGTGGTTTTACGGTGCATGCATGTGTTAGTACCCTCAGGAGGCCTTCTGGCTCCTCCCCCGTCGTGCAGTAATCCATAAGCAACATTTTGCAATTTGCCAGCCGCCTCCTGCCCATTGATTGTCGCCTGACAGAGGGGGCATTAGGCAGGTGCTGGGGTCTGACATTTAGACCCCCATTGTCCTCCCCTGCTAATCCCGCCATTGTGAGTGATTAGCAATATCCTGGTTGCTCAGCTCTGGAAGGGGGTGAACAGGCCATTTGGGGTGGGAACGGTGGCACGAATGAACAAGGACAATGCGGCGTCACTAACTACGCTGTCTAATTTCATTATGCTGACATGTTAGTGCTTCAGCGGCTGTGTGTGCGTAGGATCTAATGCGGGGTTAGGAAGGGTTGGGGCTGAGGGACGGGAGCGGCCGATTCGGGGGGCAGGTCATCTTTTTGTCTATGGCACTTCTGCTTTATTTGATAGTATACAGTGGAGTGATTTGGCAGGGAGCCGTGCCACAGGCTAAGCCACTCAGGTAAAATGGGAGTGCGGTCCCCTCTTTTGCAAAATGGCACAATCAGAAAGAATTTGATTTTGATAACCGGCGCTGGTGGTTCAACATTCTCAAGTGAGGTTGATAGTCTGTCTATATATCGCATCTGTCAAAATGACGCTCCTCCATCCAACCGGCAGCACTCAGCTGAAGGAGGCAATAGAGAAGGACAGGGGGAGATGGGAGGATAGCAGGATGGATAGATGGAAAGAGGAGAAATTACAGAAGAACAGGATATTGACAAAGGGACAGAGGGAGTAAAGGGACTTATTTGGAGGCCCGGCACATCTCCTAAACAACAGAGCAGAGTCAGAAGTTATGCGTGTTGCTCCGTGTCAGGCTTCCAACAGTGATTTAAAGACCAAGTGCCCTTGGCTTTGAAGTGGCCTGTGTGAATATCAACTAGTGCACTGGCTAATGCTGGAGATAGTGCTTGCTGCCACCTGAGCCCAGATTTGCATCGCGGCAGTAAATAGCACAGGGACTTCCAAGCAACATTATGAATTATTCATGCCGGCCATATATTCTATATATGTAAATGTAAATCGTAGAAATAGATGAAGTGTACAGTATTAAAGAATACTATTTATTGTCCTGAAGAAAATTCAATTTGCAAAGGCCACTGCAGGAAACACCGTGCATATATAGAACAGTGAGCAACATAAAAAAAAACCATTAACAACTCAACAATATTAATAATTACCATTATACTCAGTCTATTATTGTGCATGGAAAGGTGAATTCTATGTATGTAAAAATCGGCTATTTTCTGGCCTCGTGAGCCAGGTAAGACATGTCTGGCCTGCCTGTCCATCATACAGAGGGTGTTGCATTGTGCTCAGTAGAGTCAGACTAATCAGTGCACCATGGGCGTGCACCTGCTGATTGCAGTTATGGAAATCATTTCAGATTGTAAGATTCAAATATGAACTCAAATGTTAGCCAGTTGTGACCAGCCTATGCGTATGTGCACCAATGTATCCCCTAATGACCGTGGCATGATTTGTAGGATCCTCAGGGTCTGCCGGAACATAATGGGATTATGGAGCTTTGATTGATTGGCGCGAGGTTGGGGAAGCGTCGAGAGCGGTTTGATTGAATTGTGAGCGATGGTCGTCGGAATGACGCCCATGACCGAAGGCCCCCAGCACCCCCATCGGGCAATTAGCGCTTTTAATGGCTCACCGGTCACCCGAACACACGCGAGACACGTTTAAGGGACACGTTTAAGAGTCCGACCGCTGCCTCGGTGCGAAATCAAAAGGGCAGCGGTCATGGCAGAAGTGTCTGGAACCCAAACGGGGGCAATTCACTCAACCCTGAGATATGGAAAAGTTCCTGCATCTATTACCATCTGACACCAAAACGTCCAGTCCCGCTTGTATCCACTGAATTTCTGGGGGACAGTGACTGATGACAGACGAGATATTATCTGGTCAGTGTGATAAATTATTAGAAGTAGGTCACCAAACTATCAGCTTAGAGAGGAACATTGGTCCTGAATGCTCCCCTAATGTGATTTTTTTCCAAGATATGGCTTCCAAATAAAAGTTTTTCTTGTTCCTTGCTCTCTATTATAATGATAAAAATGAACAAATTTGGGCTCATTGGAGTTAAAATGTATGTCTCGAATATGTGAAGCGACTTGAGGATATTCTAGAATGCTAAAGGTAGTTCTGTTTGTGTCATTCTCTGTTTGACTCCTTCCATCTTAGCATTGTGTTATGGATTAGGGTTAGCCACAATAGGATTTTTTTTTTCTGTTTAGCTAATGAATAAGACTGGAACTTTGCAAACATGGAGCATCTGGTGGTTTTTTAACTTTGACAAGGCACTGCTTCCGGAGCCATTGTGCAGTTGTTTTCCACTGCTTTGCCATGTCAAGTCACAGTTGGGGAAACCTCCCCGCTCAGCACAATGCTTAGAAGTAGTTGTTTTTTTTTATACTGACTGACGGGGCATTTACCCCAGTCATGACGGGACAAGAGACAGAAAGACAGAGAGAGAAAGAGAGAGAGAGAGAGAGAGAGAGAGAGAGAGAGCGGAAAGTGAGGTAGCGAGCAGTAATTCCATGCCCTGCAGTTTGCCCCCAAGTCACCTCTTAGCTTGAGGTTGCCAGATGGACCGCTGTCCCTCCCTGGGCCCGGCGAAGCACGTTTGCTTTGGTGATGTTTCAAGCACGAGGAGGCGGGGGGCGGGGGGTGCGGGGGGTGCGGACGGGATGTGGGGGGCCTCCGCGGGGGGGCGGGTAGGGGGGGGGGGGGTCGTGGCCTCCCAGGGTTCCAGTGGTTTGCTTTCCCCACAAAGTCAACTCCCAGGCCTGGCCCACAGGCGCAGAGGGCAGGATGTGTTAACACGTGCTGGCATAATCCTTAGCACTGTGGTGAGAGGAGTAAAACAAAAAAGGCTCAATTCAAAAATGCTAAATTATGTGTTTCAGCTTCCAGTTGCTTATTTATGCTGACAGATGCTGCTTTATGATGAAATCTGACGATGAACACTGTGTACCAATGTGTCTAGCAATGGCGTCTCCACTATACACATCAGGACCATTTATGACCAGTGTGTTACTATCCAAGCTGCCCGAAGCCTGTTTGTTACCTCCGCCCGAGGAGGTTATGATTTCGGTGCCGTTTGTTTGTTTGTTTGTCTGTTTGTTTGTCTGTTAGCAGGATTACAGAAAAACTACTGGCCCGATTTTCATGAAACTTGGTGGAAGGGTAGCATGGGCCAAGGAAGAACCCATTAAATTTTGGAGCGGATCCGGATCCGAGTCACGAACAAGCAATAACAGCACGAACCTTGGATGATTTTGGATGATTGGATCCTTAAAGCATATTGGCCTGGATTTTATGCATTTTTTTGCGCTATCCGGTTGCAATCCAGACATGTGCAATGCCAGGTGGAGAAGGGGGTAAAAGAGCCTCTATGGATACTGCTCATGTGCCACTTCATATATGTACCAGATGCCTCTCTTACCTGGACCTGATGGGTACAGTCCCGACAAGTCTGCAGGCAAATGAGGAGCGATCATCAGCAAGCCATTCAGACAGAGGCATGGCAGGAGCCGCGTAAAGTTATGGCTGTGTGGGTCTATATTAAGCAACGCCGCCCTATCTGGACCACTTTCATTCCAGAGAGATCATCATGACTTCATTACCCAGATGTCACTCTGCTGAGACAGCACCCGGCCGCCTGACATCAGTAGTCCCACCACACACACGCACACACACACACACAGCCGCAGACTTCATACAGCGCCTTGATATTTAATTTGATGTATTTGACTTTTTGGAGGTATTAGCCATGTATCAGTAGAGGCAGAGGCCGTTTATTGCGAGGCTGACAGGAGAGACTCTTGGGGTGGCACGGAGCCCGGGCGAACGCACATCACACTCCCATCAGCCCCAGCCACGTCCTTGGTCCGTCGCTCCGAGGAGAGGGATGGGAAGGACGGAGGGGGGGGGGGGGGGGGGGGGAGAAAGGAGAGAGGGAGGGAGGGAGAGAAGACATGAAGAGATCGGGGAGGGGGAGGAGGGGTGGCGAGAAAGGGAAGGGAGAGTGATCTGAATGGGAAAGGAGAGGAGGTGAGGAGAGGGAGGTGGGGGGGGGGGAGCACGAGGAGAGAGAGAGAGAGAGAGAGAGAGAGAGAGAGATAGGGAAGACAAAGGGAACAGTAAAGAGCGCGTGACTGATGAAGGCTGCAACAAGGGGAGAAGGATGGGCCGTGGGAAAGAGGGAGGACAGGGGAGAAGGTGGGGTAGAGAATCCACCGCTGCAAAATGGGACAGAAGATGAAGCACGATGGGGCGGGGGGTGGGGGGTGGGGGGTGGGGGGGGGGGTGGACATGACGACGGATGAGTTATGATAACCCCCGCGTGGAGCGAATAAACACATCAATATAATCTGATTGTTTTAAGCAGTATGTCAAACGCACTCCTACCTTTACATTGCTCCTGATTAGCGTTTATGGACTGTGCACACACACGCCCTGTATCTCTGTAGCAGCACCACACACACACACACACACACACATGGAGAGTCATGTTTTGCATTCAAATACAAGACAACTGCAGTAAATGATACTTTTGACTAGAAATCGAAAAAAAACAGAAACGGGATGCTGAGCGTTCCCAGGGAATGGCAGTGGGGAAAGCTCTCCTCATGCGGTGGAGTATGACTCTGCTGACAACAGAGAAGGAACATAGTGCATTATTCCCTCTGGGACGTAATTAGTATGGACGTTTTTTTTCCCGTGTTGACACCACTGGCTTAGCTTTCAGATCTCTCATTTGCTTGTTCCTGGCGTCTTGGGAAAACGTTTCAACACCAATTTTAGAGTTTTTTCTTTACTCTTTTTTTGGAAAATTGGCAGGTTTGACATTCCTTTCATGAGCCTGCGATCCATGAGCCCCCATTCAAAAACCGTCAAACAGTTTCAGAAATGCATGGGCATCAAATGCAAAATCAGCCATTTTTTTCCCCACTTGCTACAAAGTTGACATTTGACAAAGTTTGGACATTGTTAGAGGTTTTCTATGTACTGTGGCACTATACAAGCGCTCACTCTCTGGCTGTTCTGATGTTCTTATGATTTTGCCTACGCTTTAATTGTTCCTCATATTTCTGCTTCGTCTTTGTCCACCAAAGCTTATTCAGCAATTACTTTAACCAGTTATTTCTGCCAATTATTTGGGATATACAGTACTGTGCAAAAGTCTTAGGCATATGTCAAAGATATCCATAAAGCGAAGATGTTTTCAAAACTAATGACATGAAAAGTTTATGAATATCAAAAATTTACTATAAACAGCAGTCTACTGACACACTAATGCAGAAAACAAATAAACATCTAAGACTTCTAAGAAATTTATATAAAAAATCTAGGGTGCCTAAGACCTTTGCACAGTACTGTATGTGCTTTTCTTGAATAGTTTTTGTTCTTTGCAATATATTTTATACTTTCACATAGTGGAGGTGGGTGGTTGATGTCAAAACACTACAACTTCCATTATACTTAAACTTACATTTTTTCATATTTTGCCTAATTTGTGTTTTTGTACATGTTTTTCATATTACTTACGTGATACTTAAAGCAAAAAAAAGGGAGTTAACTGAAACTTTTTCAAATTTCATGCTTTTTCAAATGTATTTCTTTCCATTTTTATATCAACAGGTGCTATATAGAACTTTTAGTGGTCTCATGCGCTCCCATTGTATTTTGAAATATTTAAAGATTCTTTTTCTTTCTTTGTTTCTTTGTTTGTTTCTTTCTTTCTTTCCTCTACAACATGCTGCACACTGAGTTCTTGTGTTGCTCACGCTCGCTGAACTTCGCCGCGGCATATTTCAAAAAGCACCTGGCAAGCGTGCGCACTTTTCTTCCTTCTGTCCGGCTGTTATTGTTGTATTCTGAATCGCCGCGCTCTGAATCTGCATTAAAGTAATCAGGAGAAACGGCTCAGCCTGAGGAAGAGAATTGTATTTTTGGATTTACAACCTCTGTCTATTAATAGCGGCGCTAGTATGGGACGGTTTGAGTGGCACCCAATATCGACGTCTCCCTTCAGAAGACTCCGGAAGATAGGAGGCGATTCATTGGCAGTCAGGAGGGGTCAGGAGACGTTGTGACAGAAGACGGGTTCTGAACCGTGGTTTCATCAAAGCAGGCATCTGTTCGGCGGCTTAGTGTATAATACGTTTATACCGTTCTGTTTGAACATGTGTGTGTGGGCGTGCAGCGTGCACACGTGTGCTTGTCCCCACGAATCGGTACATAAGGTGGTACGTTCAGTCAGAAGCCCACGGACTGTTATCTCTTAGCTCAACATGCCTGCGAGTGTTCTCCTGCATTTGTCATGGCCTCATCCTCCTGTTTGTCGCATGTGATGCCTGTGTAACAATCTGTTCCGCGTGTGTGTGGCTGTGAAACTGTTGTACAGCGCTCGGTGCCAGGATCCTGTGACTTCAAGACCCCGTGCAGTGACTTCAACTCAGTCGGGAGATGTTTGATGTTGATTTCCAACACAGTGAGCGTCGTGTTTTTTCAGTTTTTGGTGGTTTAGATGGATCAAAGTTCAAAGAGCTGAACATTCCGCTGGAGCCAGTTTTCCTATCTTTGGGGCTGGCTGTTGTCTGACAGGCTGTAGGACACCTGATTAACTATGCATACTGTTGACCAATCAGAGCGTTCATTAAAAACCTGGGTGTAGGTTAGGGCTGAACAATTCATCGAAATTTTATCGAAATCGCAATATGGCCTACTGCAATTTTCAAATCGCAGGAGGTGCAATATTTGTTAAAGGTGAAATGTGTCGGGGCGCCCTGGTGGCTCACCAAGTAGGGCGCGTACCATTTGGCTCAGGCCTTCCCGCAGCGACCTGGGTTTCAATCCGACCCGTGGTCCTTTGCTGCATGTCCTCCCCTCGCTCTCTCTCCCATACCTTCCTGTCTCTCTCTCACTATATCTCTCAAATAAAGCATAAAATGCCAAAAATAAAATTAAAAAAAAAAAAAAAAGGTGACGTGTCAAAATACCATTTTAAATGAAATATTGTCATGCTGCAGAGATGTCCTGGCCTACACATCATATTCTACAGACTTAAGAAAACATCTTTGTTTGGTACAGATCCCCGCAAAAATCACACCATAATCATTTTAATACGTTTTTCAATGAAAATGAGAATAATGATGTAAAAATGATCATTCCCTCTAATATCGCAAATCATATCGCAATTGCAATATCAGTCAAAATAATCGCAATTAGATATTTTTTCAAAACCGGTTCAGCACTAGTGTAGGTGATATCATTTACACCAGGAAGTAGATTGGAGTTTGATTCTGTTGACAACCAGAGGGTTTTTCAAAGGGCTTTACTCAAATTTCCACAATGCTGACAGTTATAATAATTTGGGTACCTTTATATTAACAGGTCCTTTTGTTAAATTAAGAAATAGAGAAATGCAATTCTCATTACACCGGATCTTTAAACATATTGAGATTAAACTGATTAGATATGATTATTGGGTGTACTATGACATAAACTTTCATGACAACTCTAACTGACTCTAAAGAACTCTGGTTCTTTGCATTCCTAGAAATGTTTGTACAACTAAAAGTCCAATCTGTGTGTTGTGACATCAGGGTGAGTAGATAATGACAGAATTTACATTTCGGGGTGAATTGTTCCTTTAAATGTGATTTCCCCCCCACACACACACACACACCCCACCACCACCACGTAAGCATATGCACATCTGCATCCCCCGTCCTCTTTCACCGGGTCGCCCTCGCCCTCACGCGTACCCTTCAGGAGCCCCTCCTCCTCCTCCTCCTCCTCCTCCTCCTCCTCCCCCTCCTCCGTCCTGGCCCGCGGGACGGTGACTGGCCGGCCCGGGGTGCGGAGGCTTGGCGGCGACACCCTCGCTGACCTGAGAAACAACAGCTGTGACAGGCCGCCGCCGCCGCTGTCACTCGCCCTGACTGATGACAGACACGCAGCCTCCCCCTGTCAGCTAACATCTGGGCGGAAGAGGGAGAGCAAGGAGCCCCCACACGCTCGTCTTGACAGGAGAGGGAGGATGAAGGGGGGAGGCACAAGGAGAGAGAGAGGACTGTAGAGAGGAAGCAGGCGTGTTGCTGGGGTTTTTTTTTTTTTTTTTTTCTGTAAGTCACAGCATGGGAGCTACCGGGGACATGTGCATGAGGCATATGTTTGCATACAGACACTAAACGCTATGCTGTGGTAAAATCCCTGCCTCTAATAGCATTTGCCACTACAATTTCCAATCTGCATATATGCACTTAATTTCCGTGGATCAATGACTGATGACTGGCAAGATATTATTTGATCAACATCATAAATACTGACCAAACTATCAGCTTAGAGGGAACATTGGTCATTGGACCTGAAGATACTGTCTTTGCTCTCCACCATAATGATTAAGCTGTTTACATGGGTTGCTTATTGAACTATTCCATTCATATTCCTGTTTACATGCTATGGAGCAAAGGAGTCAGATTAACAGGACAATGAGAATCACTGGAGCACACGGACAGTTTCAGCCTGTATTCAAAAACTTCATGACCCATTTCCCGATAGAGAGTCATAGCTGTTGCCCTTCAATAATGCCACGAAAATCAGAATACTCCACATGTCTTAATGCGGTCATGCTTACTCCGGCGATGACCTTATTCGGGTGAAGGTAATCAGAAAATGCTGTTTCTTATTCAGACTATTGTCTTAATATCGAATCATTGCTGTCCATGTAAACGTAGTCGTTGAGAGCCGGTTCCTCCCCATCCCTCGAGGACTGGAATGTTCTATTTTTTCTTGTTCTATTTTGTCACGTTGTTTTTTTTTGTTTTGTTTTTGTTTTTGTCATTCCCCCATCATGGATTCCATTCCGTCTGCAGTAGACACATCCACTGTGTCTTTGGGTATTTAACCTTGGCTGAGTGTCAGCCGCGCTGCATATTATTTTAAAATATACCCACATTTCCAAAACTGGAATGTCTCCCTTAACAAATCTAATTCTTTCCTTGCTTCAATACGCTTGACAAGCGAGTATTAATTTGATAAGTAGGCTATTTAACTTTGATCCATGTAAGACAGAACAACTATTTAATAGCCAATAGTTATGATGGGAAAAGAACTGCACATCAAGCACCAATCTAAGATACAGATCCCTCAGAATAACACACTAATGGTCAGTGAACAAATGAATTGCCTCTATTCTCTTGGCTATTCTCTCTTGTTACAAATAACCGCTAATGAAATGGCTGAGATGGAGGTTTTCCTGCGGAATTACCCTCAGTTTTCATTCGGCATATTACCCGCAGTGTAATATGTGGAATGTGTAGACAGAGGGTAATACGATGCAGTGACAGAGAGCGTCTAGAGGCATTTCCAGCAGACCTGATCGATAACGCCATCCACAAAGGAAAAAAAAGTATCAGGCTATCCCATACAGGCGGCAACATTTCTAATCTGCTGCGGTTTACTGTTAATGACACTGATACTTTGTCTGGGCTATAGCTTCTAAGTAGTCTATTTACAAGCCTTATTTAAAGTGGTAATCCGTAAGATAGTTTTTTTGTTCGTTTATTTCTGTATCTTTGGTACTGAGCGCTCATTGCTGGGGTGTTTCTGCACTGCACTAAAAATCCTTCTGTTTATCTCCATCTCCTCCTGAGTGATTGGTATAGATTTTGTAAAGGAAATCAATAAGGGATTTTACCTGGATTCACCTCATCAATGCGCTTCACGAAAAGAGTGAGTGTCCCTAATATTGTGCGCATAGGAATGGGATGATCTGCTTATCACACAGTACTAGTCGATACACCCATAATACGATGTAATAAATAAAAGTTCAATGACAAAGTCTGACTGTGCCGAATTCTGTTTATTTCTGAGCCACAAATCTTTCTAGCGATGCCATTGGCTTGCTAGAATGTAAACAATTTCAAAATGTCATTACAAAGTGACAATAATATAATTAGGATGGAGAGCTTGTGAAATTGTGATGGTCAAGCCGTCTCATTTGTGATTACTACAGCAGAATAACATGGAGCTAATATCACGGTTCATTTTTCTGCCCCACGATACGTATTGTCACATTTTTGTATCGCGATATATTGAATTCCGATATATCGTCTAGGGCTGCAACTAACGGTTATTTTCATTGTCGATTAATCAGTCGATTATTCTTGATTAATCGATTAGTTGTTTGGTCTATAAAATGTCAGAAAATGGTGAAAAATGTGGATCAGTGTTTCCCAAAGCCCAAGATGACGTCCTCAAATGTCTTGTTTTGTCCACAACCCAAAGATATTCAGTTTACTGTCATAGAGGAGTAAAGAAACCAGAAAATATTCACATTTAAGAAGCTGGAATCAGAGAATTTTGACTTATTTTCCTAAAAAATTACTCAAACCGATTAATCGATTATCAAAATAGTTGGCGATTAATTTAATAGTTGACAACTAATCGATTAATCAATTAATCGTTGCAGCTCTAATATTGTCCCATCCCTAGCGCATTCAGTGTAAAAGCCTTCATGGCCTACAGGTTGGACCATATTGTGTCACATCAATCGGCTGTAGAGCACAGCAAAATTACCATTTGTTTATATGAAAATGTCACAGCGCATTGCCTTAAACAGAGCATCATATTGTGAATTATGCAATGGCAGAAAGCGGCGCCCCACTAACCAGCCCACCCACCCTCAATACAAAGAGAGGCTGAATTCCTGCCTGTTGTGTGCTGCGCTTCCAGAGATGATGTTCTCAGTACTGTCTATCACTGTCACGCTGCCACAGCATGGTCTAGAAATGTTAAGCTATCCCCACTCGAGGGGTAGCACAAAACACTCCACTCCGCTCCTTTCATGTCTCTGAAACGGAATGGATGTCGGTCGTAAGAAAATGACTTCGCCGGGGAAAAAAAAAAAAAAAAAAAAAAAAGTCGTTTGTGATCATTGTTTAGACCCATCTCCGGCTCTGACAGACAACCAAATTGGGTCAGTCTGAACGGGGGAAGGGAGACGTGCGACAATCTAATTTAAGAATGCGAGCCGTTATTTATCGCGGCGGAAACTCTTAACGGGGGGGGGGGGCAGTCCGCGTCCTCGAACGTTCACAGTGGAAATGCCTCGATGGAGTTTAGAGACGCACAGCTGGAGTAAGATGAGACAGACAGTTGTGACAGCAGCAGAATCCCCTCCCTCTTTTTCCCTTTGCAACTTCTCTTGCTGTCTTTATGCCTGCGTGTGTGTATCATTTACATTCACTTGCAAAAAGTTTTGTCAAAAGTTTGAGCGCAGATTTTTACACTTCGTTCAGGATCAGATTCGGTCAAGATTGAATCCGTTTTAGGGCTGCAGCTAATGATTCATTTTTCATTAGCGATTAATCGATTGTTCTTTCGATTAATCGTTTAGTCTATAAAATGTCAACAAATTATGACAAATGGCCATCACAAGTTAATGTAATGATATGAAATGGAGAAAAGCAACTCTTAGGTTTTGTGAAGCTGTAACCAGCAAGTATTTGGTATCTTTACTTGATAAATGACTAAAATGATTAATCGGTTATCAAAATTATAATCGATTAATCTTCTGTCGCTCGACTAATCGATTAACCGACTACTCGGTTCAGCACTAATCTGTTTTATAATATTGTAAATGAAAATGACTTTCAAGCTCATGAATAATATGCTGCTTATCAGTGCTGTAAGATCATATGTAGTAACATAAAATGTATGAAAATATCTTCCATATGCAGAGGAATTAATGCTTCGTTTCACCCACTCGATGTCCAGAGAGGCTAATGCCAGCCAGACTGGGGAGGGGAAGATAACAAAAATCCATGAAACTAGTTTACATGCTCGGATATTAATTGTGGCAGCAGAGTACAAAAGCGCCATCTCTACAATCTTGAATATGAATGATGAAAACTCCTCAGTTGAAACAGAGTTGGTGACTTCTTGGATACAAACAGCAGCCTGGGCTGTGGAAGCCATGGGATTCATACAAAGCTTAGTCTCATCAGTTCTATTTTAAAACATGTTTTCAGGCCTAATGTGTAGATGCTGTATGATTTTGCTGACAAAAGTCTATGTTATTGTGACTTTTAAGATGACCTATTTAGAGAATGCTGCTTCATCAGGTTTCCAGATGGTGCTATGGAAAAGATTAAAACAAGCCCCATGTCCCATGCATCTCATGATGCTTCCACTGATTTTATTTCTTTTTTACACTGTTGGATCACTGAAGAAGTGCAAATATGGGGACTGCATGGTAGGTCTATGTAGTTTGAGACAATCAAATTTGGATTTTGTAGCTTGTCTTTTTGTCATCTGTGTATTATTTTATTTTAATGCCGCTGCTATGAATGCAAAACACATTTCAGAAAATCATTAAAGCACCATCTCATCTCATCTCATCTCATCTCATCTCATCGCATTATTGCAGGCCTACTTGTCATACAAATATTCTCTGATCCAGCCGCTCTCACTTATTGCCATTCCCTCAAAGAGAAATGACTTTGTGCCTGACATGTAAATTAAAAATGTAACAATGTTATTATGTCATTTCACAGTGACCCCCCCCGCAGGAGACAGTGGCAATCCCCAGCTGACCAAATGTTAAACAAAGAGTTGCCACCTAATGAATTAATATGATAAAAACGGCCGTTCTCAACAAATCTCCCTGGACACTCCTAGACCCTTGTCAGCAGATGACTTGATTCATTTAATTTCAATGAGAACCATTCAAATTCAAATCAAATCATCTTTAAAGGGGAATTCCACTCTGTTGAACAACAATCCAATACGCGATACAGGGTTCACGATTCAATACAACCACAATACGATGTCATAAATAAAAGTGTCATGACAACAAAGTCTGACTGTGCAGAATTATGTTTATTACTGAGACAAATCTTTCTAGCAAATGTAAACAATTTAACAATGTCATTACAAAGTGTGAATAATATAATTTGGATGGAGAGCTTGTGAAATTGTGAATTGCAGAATAACATGGAGCTAATCGTCACATTTTTGTATCGCAATATATCAAATTTTCGATATATCGTCCCATCCTTCGCCTACATCTATCTGCAGGACCACTCCACTTTACACTTAAATACCCAACTAATCAATGCGTAGGATTTTGACTAATCGATGCATACAATTGTGAGGACCATTACATAGTATACACAGGTCTAGTCCCTTAAATTGTTTGAAATGCTGGGGAGAAAATAGACAAAGGTGGACAAATATGTATATACACATCCTCTTCCCTGTCTTTTTCTACTGTAAAACTGTCCAATAAAGCAAAGAAAATCCCTCCGTAAAAAAAAAAAAAAAAAAAAATCCCATTTCACAGAAGTTAGTCGTATGGTCCAGGGCAGCGAGGTCAGCGTTTGCGAACATGAATAGCTGTCTCCCAAAGCCAGAGCCCACAGAGTCAATACTTGAACTTGCGGATGCCAGATGGATGTCAGAGCCGGACCTTCTGAGATTCCGGTTGGCGAGAGGCGTGTGTTTTTTTTTTTTTCAAAGTAAATCCTCCTCAGTGCAGCCAAACATCAAGCATACGCCGAAGAGAACACATCTAATACCAAACGGTTAAGAACTCATCCCCTAAACGCTATCAAATCAGGCCGGGTCGGGCTTTCTTCTCACTTCTTTTATCCACGGTTGACTTTTACTTTTTTTTCCATTTACCTTTCCATTTTTCTCCGCGTTTAAATAGTGATGCCGGTCTCGGTTCTGGCTGTTCTCCAAGCGCTTTGCCGTGCTAAAAGATGCAACAGTGCAGTTTGGCAGCCGGCACAAAGGGAGAGTTAGCAGAGGACATATTAGCCGAGACCGGAGCAGAGCCGCGAACTCCCACATCTAAGACATCCAACATCCAAAGTACACATTTCCATCAAAAATGCAAAGAGAGATCTCAGCCTTTAGGGGAAGCTGAAGTTTGTTTTTCATGAAAATGTAAACTGAATCATATACTTGCAGGAATAGCAGGATTCTGTGCAGGATTTATGTCTGTAAGTAAAGAATGACATTGAAGCTGAAAAAAAAAGTTACTCTTTGTGCTGTATTCTTTTTTTTTGTGGTTATTTTCACAGATAAGAATGATAAAATGCAAGGAAGAGAAAAAATATCTGGATTGTGGAGGTGGAAATAAACAAGGGGCTTATTAAAAAATCATACCCCACTAGAAACAAAAACAAATCAAGATGACACAAAAAAAAAAAAAAACACATCAAAATTGGATAAAAGAAATGAACAGACAGCAAAACCCAACAAGGAAAATGGTCTGACGCAAAACAAAATGCATAAATGACAACTACGGGAAGTAAATACATTAAAATAGTTCTGATGTAAATTAAATGAAAGGGGCACACTGGGACTGAGTGTGTGTGTGTGTGTGTGTTCAAAGAGAGATGGAGGGAGATGGAATGTCCTTGTTAATAAAAGAAAACTTGAAGTAGTTTGGTTCATTGGTGATGTGAATGCAGCTATAGACCTTTTTCACAAACATGGCTGCCGTACTTCCGCAGGGTATAGCTCGGTTTTCTCACCATTGCCAGCAAAAAGCCAACTTTCTGTCGCCCATAACTCTGTCTGTGATCACTTATTTTGTTTCAACATGAAGTATAACACAATACAGATGTTGTCACTGACATATCTTTCTGTTTCTGTTGTCAGACGACTGCGCAAGTAACTGTGATCGAGGGTCACAAAATGCTAACTGGCTAACGCTAATTTCTGTACTGTTAGCATTTTGTGACCCTCGATCAAATCACTTTTTTTAGTGAACAGAAACAGAAACATATGTCAGGACAACACCTGTATTGTGTTATACATTATGTTTAAACACAAAATAAGTCATCACAGACAGAGTTATGGGCAACAAAACATTGGCTTTTTAACATTGCTGGCAATGGTGAGAACCGAGCTGTACCCCGCGGAAGTACGGCAGCCATGTTTGTGAAAAAGGTCTATTCCACTGAGTCATTGAGGAGTGAGCATAGTCTGGGAAAGTGCAAGTTCATACCAAGCATGTTTGGAATGAGAATAGTACCAACTACAGCAAGCGCAAGAGACGGATGTTGGCATCTGATAGCCAGCAGTTCCTCATGCTTGGAAAGCCAGAATGAACCAGCAACAGTATTTCTTCATGTGTTCTTAACTGGCTTGAACACCAGAGAAAGTGAAGCAAAGAGCACAGACAAGTCCATCATGCTTATAAAGTTACAGGGACTGGAATCAGATGTGTTTTGACTCCCCCTCACTGCCAGAATCTCTAACCTGGATGACAGGCAACCAAAACTTCTTGGTAACATGTCATCCAGTATCTTGCGAGTCCTTGTGACTTTTGTTTACAGGCCCTGGTTCACTTGTAATTGGGCAGCATGAACCAAAACCAAAAGTAGGCTTTTCCACTGTGGTTCAGACCAAAGAAAACAAACCGTAGGTGTGATCACACCCTTATTCAGTTGTATGAACTTGTCAGCTGGAAGTGAAGTTTGCAGGGCATAAAAATACATGTTCGTGTATTTTTGTTGTAGATGGACATATTATTGAGTTGACGAAAAAAAGGCTGCCGAAGGTTCAGTCCGGATAGCAAATGTGGCACCACAAGCAATCCTGAGGTAAACAAACCGCTGAATTTGCTGATGATGCCAGGAAAGCTTGTCACTTTGTCACAAACAAGGTGAATATGTTTTTTTTTCCACCTCAAAGATTCATCAATCATGCCTCCTAGGGATCTGCCAAGTTTCATTCTTTCCAGTGGAAGGATGGGCACTTGTTTTTAAAATGTTTTTCTGAACCAGCACCTGATTCAGCTATAGCAACTATATGAAAATAAACTTTTATATGACAAGATTAAGATCATCTGTGAACTGATACTGCAGTTATGTTTGATAATATAGGACTGCTCCATATGATTTTCAGAAGATGACATTTTTAATCATAGAGTATGACATCTGCCTGCACCTCTGTAGATGCAATTATGTTGAAACAGGCCCATCAATAAATGAATGTATGTGTATGAGCAGGCCTGAATATATAATACATACAGGGTATGTAAATGCACCCCCATTCTTAGACTTTTCTTCTTAAAAAAGGGCAATAAACACTAAGAAAGGTCGGATGGATGCATGTAGATAAGGATAAATTACGAATTATTGATTTCAATCACTTGACCTATCGGTGTTATCAGCTGAGAGGCCAAATAAACAATCCCATATTCACATCTGATTTTGCCAGAAATAGATTTAGAATTTGACCATAACCAGATTAGAGTCAGAAAATGTTTATTATCTTGAAAACAGGAAAACAGCCGGGTGTTTAGAACAGCAAATGTAAAAGCTTTCATTTATTTATTATTTATTAAAGCTGTGAAGCATATGCAAAAACTGCTTGAGGCTAATTTGAAAGATATAAAAATCAACACAGTATAAGAATTAAACATTAAGACACATTAAGTTTCAAGTTGGTCCTTCCCGTTTAAAAGTACATGAAAAAAAGTGCATGAGTACAATCTGGGAAACGGGAATTCCCTCATCCGTCGGATTTAGCGCTGATCGTAGCGGCTCCCCTTCTTCTGTATCTGCAGACATTTCCAGGGAGGGGGATGGCTTCCATCAGCCATGATCTGCCTTGTTTTCCCTCTCCAGCAGCGCGCAGCTCAGACACACACACACACACACACACACACACTCGTGCACCGGCTGCCGATGATTTCCCCGCCACGTTTTTTGACAGCTTTTCCCAGGGTGTCGCGGTCCTCGGCAGCACGCGCGCCAACAAATCCAGAGTCCAGCTAGTTTGTGTTAAAGAAAGTACCGGCTCCTGTACCCGCCATCTGCAAGGAGGCACCTCCAAACCTGGGAGCAGACGGCACACGGGTTGCCAGGTACTTCAGATGAACCCATTTCCCGAGCACTGACATCAGCATCTGTATCCTGTTTTTTCATCAGAGTTATCCATCGGGTTCAGGTGTAAAACGTAATTCCTCATCACTTTTGAAATTAGACATCGCTCCTTTCTGTAAATGGAGTCCTTCCCTGGCAATGGCGCATGATCCAGGTCTACTGAACACATCTTATTTGATACTTCCCGAACTAAATATGCTGTTTTCATGAGCACATGATGATTCTGATTAGCTTACAGCGCCA
Organism: Centroberyx affinis; assembly: GCF_046629955.1. NCBI lineage: Eukaryota > Metazoa > Chordata > Actinopteri > Beryciformes > Berycidae > Centroberyx > Centroberyx affinis. Next base: position 92,521 of record NW_027280654.1, on the reverse strand, counting down.
AGCCTATTTGAAGACAACCTTTCAGATAATATCCTTGCATTGTTAACCATTGTATAAAAGCAATAAGAGCCTTCTTTAATGTGAACATGTGTATGCTGGTGATGCTGCACCGTCTGAATCACTATTCTAACCATATTCACAATCCATAACAGAGTCATAGTGTATATTTCCATCAGGTGTTATGGCTGTATGATAAGTGCACAGAGCACTGCAGTGCAAAGGAAACAGTCTATGGTTTGTTTGAAACTGTAAGGTTTATAAGGCCTAATGCCAGTTTAAAGCTGCTGATAAACTGTAGGAAAATGACTCAAAAAACAAGAATATGGAATGATTGTAATACACAAAATGTTTTGTCCTGTATAGATTTTCTCTCCTTCATTCTTTCATATAGTAAAGCTGTTCCAGTCCCTTCAAGTGCAATAAATAACTGCTTAGTCGTTTTTCCCATTTGTTGGGGGGGGAATCCTGTCACCCAATTTGATCAATGAAGATAATACTGAGGAATCATTACAACCCATGTAGCTTTATCTCAAATCTTTATTAATATATAAGGTTATTTTCGGAGCTCCTCCTAAGTGTTGTCTTTCTCCAGCCGAGCACTCCAGAATCCCAAATTGAAGTGGTGGAACGCCGCAAGGTACTTACAAGGAGAGATGCATATGTATGCAAAGCCTTTTAAGTGTGAAAGCCAAACACAGTCATGTTTCAATTTTTTAGGTGCATATTGGTTGTCCAGGGGGCAGTACACTCAATTTTCATATTTTAGCATTAATACCCGGTAGGGCATTCTTTACTGTGATTATGGATTATGGGGCTGTCGTACTGTCGCCAACGCCGGTGTACTATATTCACATGACATGACAGGCTGGTGGCGTGCACTGCTTTTACACAGTGGTTGCCAATGCATATACATGTGTTTATGTATGTATATATGGTATGATTTGAAAAGTTTTCTTCAAACAAGCATACTTTGCGGTAGATTCATAATGGATGTCTAGGCGTGCTTTATGGACAGAGACAGCAAAAGGGAAGGATCAACAATGAGGCAAATCAACTAACAAGCACAGAATGTCTGGTCGGCCAATCAGATTTACTCTGTGTTGCAGACAAATTCCATTTGAGCACCAGCAGAGGTCTTTGCTCTCTGAACTACTGAGAAGTAGGTCTGTCATGCAAAGAACCAAAAGAATCAATCAGAGGCAACTTGTATTTTTTGTGTCCTGTCCTTACTTTCTCTAATGGATTCTCGCACACTTAAAAATGATTTCTAAACATAATGGTAATAACGGTTGCAGCAATTAACCCAATTGCATACAGACACAAACATTTACAAGTGCATTAAATCTGTCAGCCATGCATAACAATAGCTGATGGAGAATTAAAGGTGCTACTTGTAGAATTCTGTTTCTCAAAATTATGACCACATTTCCCACAAACCCTATTGCTTTCTGTTGCCCCCCTCACCCTCCCTGGCATATTTGTTTTGAGGAGCAAGAACAAAGATGAGAGCCAATAACAATCTTTGATAACGGTCAATATTCATTCTTAGGTAAGCTAACGTCAAGTTGAAACTATGCAGTTAGAATAGTGGGACTGGAATAAGGTTGTGTATTAAGTGCAAAGTAAAAACGGTTTCTGTTTTGTGTCATGAAGCAATCTTCCTTTGTACTGTAAAAGCAACCCAGCAGTTTTCCCACCAATTCCAACCCGGTGGTTCACAATGTAAAATGCAGTGTAGAGGCTGGTAGAGGCTGCCAATCTTCTCCATGATGGTCTTGTTTGTTCACAGTAATTATACCAATGACTCAATCAATTAACCAGTTAATGTGGAAATGATTTATGGATGTTAAAATGCTACACATAGCTCCTTTAGAGAGTCAGTTTTACAGTAAGCAAACGGATGGGCTCATCACCATCCATCTCAAAATGTGACAGTCTAACAAGGTGTACAGGTACATATGGCAAGAAAACAGCTTGATTAAACTGAACGACTCTCAGCTGGGCTGAGAAGCACTTGCCCTTTTGGTCAAATGATTCTTCGACCAAGTGTCTAGACATGCATGCTGCCAAACTGCTAATTAAAGTGTGTCTTTTGCGACATAGCGGCTGCCAAATTCTAATACCGTTTTGAACGGTATTAATCTGCATACAGACCACATTCCTGAAATTTAAATGAAATTTGAAGCTGGCTCTCTCAACATGTATATCTCTGATTCAGTTGGACATTAATGGATATGAACACTGCAATAATATTGTGTAATTCCACAATTGGATTGGAATGGCAGAACGTAGGATGAAGATTAGGGCCAATAATACTTGTATCACTGATAGCCCTACTTGTTAGGCCTTGCACAGCTCTAGGAGCATTAACCGTAATTCCACTTAGCCTTTTAATTCATGCATCCCTTAAACCTTAGTATATCAGTAAATGCAAAGCAGTGGGTCTGAGGAATAATGACTATTTACATAGGTATAAGCGTTCAACTAGACAGGCGGACGATCTAGAGCCTCCTGACGGCAGCATCACACCAGCATGCTGTTTGGAAACAAGTAAGAATTGGCAGAAGAGGCAGCACTCCTACAATTAATTAGCAGGGATCTCTGTCTCTTGGCACTGTAACAAACACACAGCTATAGGAGAGGGATGGATAGATGGATGGATATGTGCATCTGTCAGTAATTTTAATGAGACACAGCCACGGCAAAGCTCAGCACTAGCAGTTGGATGCCATCGGTGTCACCGGTGTCACTCTCTAACAAGACTCGACGCGCTGTGTGTGGGTGTGTGTGAACTTGTACACGTGCGCATCTCTGTGCTTATATATGCACTTAGGCTATGTAGTACATGATGCATCATAGCCTGCCTGTGTGAATATGTTCACGCTGAACACAGGAATAAATTCCCGGACCTTGAACCACGTCTTGGCATTTCTCAAGAATGACCCGATGTGTACAAGGGTTAAATGGATGGTCTGCAGTTATGTCAAGGCAACACTCATGTTTGGTCACGCCGAGTGAGATTCATATTAGATCAAATGCCGCCCTGCTATAGCTCTTCATGTGTAGGCTGCTTGTATCGCCAAGCCTTTTTCAAACAGACATGATAGAATCTGCTGACAGTCTCTCTGCTGGCTCCCACACACACACACACACACACACACACACACACAATCTTGTACCATCTTATCTGATGATGTATTCCACTTCTTCCTAACAGTGAGTTTTGAGTTTAAGTGACATTATTTATTGATGTGTATACACTGAATGTACGAGATATTAGGCACACTTAGTGCCTAATATCACTTTTCATGAAGTACACTGAGGAGGTGAATCCTGGTAAAAGCCATTATTGTGTATTGATTTCCCTTTTTTTTTTGTACATTCAGTGTGTATAGAACTGGCCACAGCCTGCTTCCTCCTTCTGCTTTTCTTTCTTCGCTCAAGTGTTGGACTGGATTTCCACACACATGCTGCCAGGCAGAATAATCTGTGGCAGTGGCTTCCATCCTGACAGATGGAATGGCACACCTTTCCAGGGAGGTTTTGATCTGGTCCTGTATCTCCTCTCCGGCCCTCCTGAAGAGCGGTGGCCTAGATGGAGTCAGCGATAGGGGATCTTCCTCAGTAGATGGTCTAGTGACATGCCTATGCATCACTGTGTTCCCCATACTCTTGCAGCTGGTGTTCTTGAGACTCTCTGTTTTTAGCCTCAAAAAATGTCTCTTTCTCTGTTTAGAGAGAAACTCCACATGCATGGCCAAGCCAGAGGAGCTGGACCAATCTTTTTTTTATTAAAGCTTCAAGAAATGTTAATAAGTTCAGAAAATAAATGACCTTATCATTTGGGATGGGACGACATATCGAAATTCAATATATCGCAATACAAAAATGGGCCAATCAGCTCCATGTTATTCTGCTGTAGTAATCACCCATCACAATTTCACAAGCTCTCCATCCAAATTGTATTATTGTCACTTTGTAATGACATTATTAAATTGTTGTTTACATTCTAGCCAGCCAATGCCATTGCTAGAAAGATTTGTCTCAGAATTAACATAATTCTGCACAGTCAGACTTAACTTGTTTGAATCGTGAACCCCATATCACGTCATCAAATCGTATCATGAGATAAGCATATTGTGCCATCCCTACTTATCATTTTTCAGTTCTTTTCCTCTCAACTAGATGGCAAAAGAAATACATCTGTCGACTGGCAAATAACCTCTTTGATGAACTTATTGTTGTGTGACAAAAAGACTCTTTGGTTCACTGCTCTGCTTTTGCACACTGTGTACGTTCAGTGGACGGTGCAAGCCATCTTAGGACGATCTCAAAAGCGTTAGCATAATGCCTTGTGGTACACAAGACTCAGACTGCCAATCCTGATAGGCCTGTTTGTGCTCAGTAGATGCATGATGGGCCTCTTTGTGAAAGCGGTCAGAGTCGTTTGCTCTAGTGTGATATCAGTTGATCATAATCTAACCTCATGTTAAATCTTTCCTGAGAATGCCACTGTAGCTGTAACTGTAGAATTCATTTTGAAATCGGATGATGATGCAAGGTTTACAGTCGCTACCCAACACCGACTGCCAATGCTCAGACACTCACTCCAAAAGAAATGGATTCACTATTGTGCCCGTTTTCATAAATTACAGACGCTCTCCTCTCCTCCTCCTCCTTTAGTCCTACTTCCAAATTCTTCCGTCCTGGGAGATTAAAAGTGAGACCTCTCCTGTAATTCCGACGAGCAGCTATCTCTTTTGTTCCCACCTGTTCGGCGGAGGCTGGAGCGGCGAGGGCTTCTGTCATGTCGACGCGAGGACAGACCGGAGCGGACACCTCCAGCTGTACTGTCCCGCCCGGAGCGGCACCCGCACCGTTACCTCATGGCGGTGTTTAACGTCAGGCAGGCCGACAGCTTTATGCCGCGCCCTCAGCCATTTCTCTGTCCCACAAAAGGATCAACGTGGAGATGACGGTTCTCAAAGCAGGCGACAAGTGACAGTGCAACAGCTGCTCAGGTCTGAAGAGTGAAGGGCTGTAATCATTGGGTCAACTGCAGACTGTTTTATAGTGTGGTGTGGTGAGGAGCAGACAAAATGCAATTGGTAGGCTACTTCATTGAATGGAAAAATCTAGGTACGCATACATTTTCTCTTGAATGAATTTGTGTGAGAAATGGCTGTTGAGGCTTTATAGTTACGTCATCAATTTCATAGCTACCACAGCTGGAGCCGTCATGGAGGTCCATTAGAGAATTGGCAGGCTACAAATAATGCCTAAATATATAACAACTGGGAAAGAAAGAGAGTGGGTGTTGGTCAGTTCGTTAATGTAAGAAGTAAAAGTGAATAGTTTGAAAGTATATTTGTTTCCAAATGTAGGTTACTGTGACTCGGGGGTAACTATCTTGTCTTTAGCCTTAGTCTCTACTCCTAAACACTTAGCTTGAGAAGAGTTAGCTTAACCTGAACAAACAGCTGGTTTTTGCTAACTGGCCAGCAGACCAATTTAGCAAAGCAACCAATGTTAACATGCAGCTACTAGCCATTACTAAGGCCAGCTTCTATGAGATACATTAGCAAGTGTGCTAATTAGATGGTAACAGCAAAACAGTGATGGTTAGCCGACCAGACGGTATGGCTAACTAGCTAACAAGCTAACATCTTCTAAACACAAAATGGATCAGATTTAGGACGTCCAATATGGCCGCCAGAGAGCGTGTTGGTCACCTGAAAGCCCTCTATACCATTTACATGGGTCCATTCCTGACACTGCTGCAAGTACAAAACCCAGTGGTTTCCCTCTTTTCCTCTGTTTTAAATGACAAAAATAAATGTAGCCTACACCTCTGTGGTTTGACTTAGAACACTGAGAAGCCTTCTGTGAAATAACCAAATTGGAAAAAATGTAGACTGAATGAAGATGTGAGTTGTCGCTGTCAACAGGAGAAGGTTAGCTTATTAGTGGAATTTGAAATCAAGCTTTCAAACCACTGTAGCCTGCATTTGCCATTGTGGCATTACACAGTGTAACTTCTAAAATAGGTAGGAGTCCAAAGCCGCTGTTCGATAAAGGGAGGATGCTATTATTTTCTACTGAGTTCTAAACTCCTTAGTTCTCACTTTTTTTTCTTTTTTTTTTTACAAGCGGCTCATATTTTGATGTTTACTCGGGCTGGCCATTCTCTTGCTCTCCCTTTCTTTCGGCGGCTCTCTAAGAAGGCCGAGCAGAAGTTCCACCGCCACCACTAATCTCCCGTTCCCATGTTTTATCACCATGACAGAGAGGGAGTTGTGATAGAGCACTCCACAGGCTGAGTAATCCCTTTGACAAAATTGCAAGCACTGTTTATTCAGCGCCTTTGACTGCAGCAGCGAGGAGAGGCTTCATATCCAGAACAGAGAGCACACACTGGCAACCTGGACACATTTTTGTGCTCCGCTTTGACATTTTTTCAGCCCCTGCTTGTATAATGGATGTATTGGTGTTTGGCAGACAGTGGTGTCAAGTTGGCCTGCGACATCCCAATCCGGTGTCCCCTACTGAGGTTCACATAAAGAATGTGATGACATTTTTGCCTACTGCGCCTAAATCATGCAGCCTGTTTCATGCTACACTTGTTTGGCTTCTACTTAACAACTCCCGAGATTCGAGGTGAAAACTCTTCATGTCGGGCTGCTGCAGTATCCTCTGAAAATCCAACCAAAATTCTGTGTTGACAAGTGTTTCCTTGCATAAATGTGTGAAGTTATCGCAGGTGTGACTGGCTGGATTTGAACTCTGGTCTGCTGCAGCAGCGGTTCTCAATGTGGGGTCCGGGGGACCACTAGGCGTCCTTGAGGGGGTTCCGGGGGGTCCGCAGCAAATTGATGAATTGTTAAACGACACAAGTTAATGCAATTAGAGAATGTAGAAGAATGACTATTTTGATCATAGTTTCACTGTTATCTCTCTGCAGATAGTCATGGGATTCTGGACAAAATCATCTAACAATAAAAAATGTCCTCAGATTTGGGTCCGAGAGACAAAATCTCGTCAAATGGGGGTCCATGGCTCTAATGTGGACTAAATAAGTGGTCCTCGATATGAAAAAGGTTGAGAATCACTGTACTACAGCCTCTGGGAAGTACCAGTCAGCCAATGTGAAATCCCCTCAGCAAGGCTACCTTATTCTGCATGCATGTTTCCCTTCAAAGTATCTATTACTATCTTTTATAGTGTTCTGTGAAGCAACTCAGACAGGCCTGTGCCCCATTTAATGGTCTGAAAACAAAAGCATAGACTTCTCCCCTCCGCAAGGTCCATTAGAGAACAATGCTCAATATGGCATTCACAGCATCCACTTAACCGGCATCCATGTTGGCGAGGTTTCTCCGTTACGCGCCTGTTCCTTTTGTCTCGGCCGTTTGATCCCTAAACAAACAGTCTCTCTACCCTTCTCCTATTCATTTTTCAAACCCGAAGCCATAATATCTCCCCCGACGGCGAGCGCTACCCCATACATGCCTCTAAGTGGAGAGCTCCGATGCATTCCATTAGCCTCCGGAGCAGAGTGTTAACCTTAGCCTTTGTAGCGTAGCGGGGGGAAAATGGCTCTGGAGGGAGGTCTCCGGCGGTTCCCCCGTGTTCGCGGCGGCCCTTCGGCGGCATAAAAAGTTCCCTTCGCTTTAAGAGAAATGCTCTTAAAGTCAGAACCTGAGACTCTATTGTTCTTTGCTCTCAATCAATAAAACATATGCTCCTCTTGTAAAGGGGGTTTCGTGAATATTTAATCCCGCCACTTGTTTCGTTTCATCTGCCAAATCGCTGAAGAAAGATCAAGAAGTCTTTCCCAGTCGGTGACTTTGAATTGTTTCCTTTTATACGCCCCATTTGAAGCGGGGGAACGGTAAACTTGAAATCACAAAGGGACCTGGAAACTCCCATGTTCCATAATTGAAAGCGCTGTTCCCTTTTTACGTACTTAGGAATGTTTTTTTGTTTTTTTGGTGTATCAGTCACACCCTTCCTTACATATAACCCCGTCTGATATTTCCCTCAGTGACTAAAGTTTTGATTTTCATCTGATTATTGCAGAATATATTTCAAATATCTCATTGACAGGAGAGTTGCGTAACAGCACCTATAAATTAAGATCATTAATCAGAATTTAAATGCGCATAATCAATCTGAAAATCTTTCAAAAGTAGACTTATGTAAAAAATCACCATTTTGGCAGTTGAAAATATTATTTTCTTATCACTGTTGTGATTTGTGTGTGAAACTATTCACAACAAAGACATAGAAAATCAATATCTTGTATTATCTCTGTATTGCACCAAAATGTAAGTTTCCCCGATTAAACCCAATGAAGGAATGATGATAAGCTGCCTACCCTTTTTCTTCTCTGGGTTTGATTGCTCTGTCTAATTTATATGTCTTGTCAGCTCTGTGCCTATACATGAATATATAAAATAATCTTATTATTGTGCCGGGAGTTCAGTTTCCTGATTGAAGCCACTGACTGAAACGAAAAAAAAAAGTGACGACGGAAGTCCAATTACAATATTCAAAAGAAACCTACATTCCAGTTGATGCATGGCTCACCCGTAACTGAAGTAAATAACAAAAAAAACCAATAACACATCCGCGACCCGAGCATGACCAGAATAATGAATAACATGTATACAGGAATATTCATAAAGAAGCATGCTGTTGTCTCAAATTGTAGTAACGCTAAAACATACAGTAGTACCAAGAGTAAGGCAATGTACTGAAAGCCAAAGCCTGTGAAAAATTGGGATTTCTAAGGAGCAAGAAAAAGTTAAAGATTTATTTGTTTTTTTTCCAAACACCCCAGTCCCACAACTAGCAGGAAGGTAGGTTTGATCAGTTACTTTTATGAGTGAAACCCTCAGTGTTTGGCCGTACTATAGGGAAAGACATCAGTCCTGCTTAAAATCTGGACATCGTTGTACTTTGGCTCAATTGTTTGCTTTTGTAGAAAATTCACTGCTTTATACCAGCTGCCAACTGCCAACCTGCATTGTTGCATCCTTCAAAATGGCAAAGGGATTGAAGAGCAGATGAAAATGAAGGAGGCATACTTTTTAAGACGCATTATACGAAAAGCTCACCTCAATATGTCAGTTTGGCTAGCAGTTAGTTCCCAGCTTTAATCTGCCGCTTGTGAAGGAGAACTAGACTACTTCTAAACAGTATGAATTATTGTAGACCGGGTACATAGAATTTATTTTTCCAAGCGCCACCTGTTCCAAAGCTGGCTTTCCTACTCGGTCATATTTTCAGTTTGTTATCCATTGAATAATGGCCTAGGGTTTGCAGCAAAACCCATAAAAGGCAAATATTAGATTAGTGTTGGGTCAGCAAGGTTTAGTGTCTGTAAAAGTGACTTTAGAAAATGCTGCATTACATTAACAATGCCAGGAACTTATTTATTATCAGATATGCCTAACTAACTGCCACTTGTTTTGTGTATCAGCTCTTTTCTGGACTCTTTAAAGGCCCAATTCCCCTATGATACCTGCTGTAAATGACAGTATGTGCAACTATAATACATATATAAAAGTCAAATTTTTCCCCAGTCTCTAGTGTAACTGATTCTCCAATATGGTTTGGTTGTAAAGCTTTATTTGCTTTGAATTCCTAAAAAAAAACTTCTATGGGGATTTACACCAGGAACTGGGATTTCCCACCCAAATCACCTCAGTTTTCCTCATGGCATTTCCTTCATATCACACCCATAATAAACCCCAACACTAGGCCTTTACACATTACACTCATGTGCTATCATTGTGCCCCTGAAGTGTTCTCACGCTCCCGGCACAGGCTGCACCTTGTCACTGTACACTGTACAGTAGTTCACTGTAATTAACTGCATGCCAGACTACATGTCAGACAAGCCTCTTTGTTTTCTATTCAACTAATGTAAGAAAAAATAGGCTCGTCAAAAAAAATGTCTTATTATGGCAATAAATTTGATTTTCTTAATCCACCTAACCTATTATTGTTGCCGTTATCTTTGTGCCCATTATTGAATCTATATAAATCAGCATTCGGCTTGTCAGTATTTGCTTTGTGCTAAAATGCAGGACTTTCATGATTTGCCTACTGATCTTATTTAGGTATCCAGTGAAATATTAGTATTCCTATGTTATGCATGAATGGCCTTAATGAAGTTGGCACCAATTTGGGAATGGCACAGAGTTGTAATGAGGAAAAATGTATTAGGCTAGATGAAGAGATACACCAAGTCAAAGGTTCAGAGTTGGGCCTATATTAGCAGGATATGCAAACCGCACGCTGAGAAAGGACAATGAATTCATCACCTTGATTTAGAAATTTGCACATCTGAAGGCAAGTCTTGTTGGTGCATATTTGTATCTGTGCATGGCAAGCTGCACCTGTATGCAGATGATAGGAAATCGCTGGGTGAGATACAGCTTTTATTGTACAGCTACACAATACACTTTTTAGCGGGATTCCCGAGAAAAGAGCTTCTGCTGTAATTTTCGGGAAAAATCTTAATCCTTACCTAAGAAAATAAAACGCCTTCCAAACTGAAAACTGATATTCCCAAACTGTTATCTCTCGGTGGGGCTTTAGGTGATGCTAATGTTTATTTTCATCATTCCACTGCGGCATATTTAACTCTACACGGAATAAATGGCCTCCAGATCACATCTTTGGAGGACACATTCGCACTGTCAAAGCAAATGAATTCAGGACTGTTTACAGATTCGCCGTGTATGCGATATTATGCACATAATAAATCAGCGTTGTCTTCGGTGAATGCCCCTTTAAGCCTTTAAAAGAAATGAGAAATTGAGGCATACACTTCAATTTAGACGCGAGTCAAAAGTGTTTTGAAGATGTTAATAAAATCCGCTCGCTACAATGTGACTCGCTCTAATAAAACCCATTGAATTACTAGCGCGTCTTCGTCTTACACAAATATCCCCCCCCGGCTCGGAAACCTCAATGCCCTGATCTCCAGCCGTCTTATGATAAAGTGAAGCGCAAATACTGTCCTATACATATACTCCGCTTCATAACACACGGCTTAGGAAGCTGCATCCCACATTGTATACTAGTGGGAATAGCCTTCAGATTAAAAACGGCATATATCAAATTGCCAGCTCCATCTTATATCCATATAGTTAACACCAGCTTGACATCTGGCTCCTACAGTAAGACATTCTTGCCTTTGTTAGGAGTTAATTGCACAGACCAATGTCATCATCTCATTCACACATCATTCCACTGTGAAAATGAACTTACAGAAATAACAACTTGATAAAAGTGTCATTTTCCTCTTGATACATGTCTTCCGTAGTGCTGCATTGCAAAGTGTTGAAGAAATGGAGGAGGAGGGGGAGGAGGAGGAGGAGAAGGCTCTTCCAAACTTTCACACTGCTGCACAACACAGCAAAGCAACCAGGAGTCAGTTATTTTAATTGGGAAAAAATGGACAAAAGCCATAAATATTTTGAGCCCAGGCTTCTATGCACATCAACACAAAATCAAATTTTTTGGAGTTGTAAACATGGTTATGTGGCTGTAGTGAATAGCATTTAGCATTCCTGTACTTAATTTCAACATTTTTCCTAGTCCTGCATCTGCTTGTCGGTGTAGTAAATAGAATATTAGTATTTTGCTTTATAAATATAAATAAAAATATAAAATAAATATCTATATAACAAGGTCAAGATCGTATGCAAGAACCAGTACGATGTAATAAATAAAAGTTCAGCAACAACAAAGTACGACCGTGCAGAAGTGTGTTTATTTCTGTGCCACAAATCTTTCAGCCGAATAAAATGAAGCTAATATCGCGATTAATTTGTCTGCCCCCACGATGCGTATTGTCCGATATATTGAATTCCAATATATCATCCCATCCCTAGTAGATATCCATCGGTCTCTTGTTATTATGGACAAAGGACATTAAAACCATACAAATCCACCTTCGAAAACACCAGTTTTGTCCTTTAAACACCTTAGAAAGTTGTTTGTAAGAGTTGTGAGAACATTTGTGCTCGCAGAAATGTAGCCCTAAAACCATCTCAACTTTGATTATAGCTTTCCATGTTAAGACGGCCATAAAGATGTTGCACCTTCTCACTTTTTGATTTCTCTAAGATCAGAGATATGACTGATCTCGTATGGAATCCAGTCGTCACCCGTCTCGACTGAACGTTCCGAGTTCAAGCCTTTTCTCTCTCTCTTAATCTGCCGCGGTGGAAAAAGAGGCTCTGGCGGAATCAAGATCTCGCACTCTAACCCCCCTACTTGCCCACAAGCAAGTGCTTTAGCCCCCGACACCCCCTTTTTGGAGCTCGGTTGTTATGGTGATTTGGCAGCGAGTTGTGTAACCCATCACCATGGGAACAAGACAACTAAAAGCTGTGTGTTTGTGTGACAGCGATATGAAGGAATCTGAAACAAAGATATCCTTTTCTCCTTCCCGAGAGCGCTGAGGCACTCCGCTCCGAACGCTCCACTCCGGCTGTGCATTGGCCATGACATTATGAAGGGCTCCCTTACAATAGACCTCCACCACAATAGACCAAAGGGTGCTATTTCTTTTTTTTTTCTTTTTTTTTACTTGAATAGCATCACAAGCTGTTAAACCAAAACGTCACGTGCATCCTGCAGAATTTATGCAGGGGAGTTGGGAATGTAGATTTGGCCGGAGGTAGCAGCAGTAGTAGTAGTAGTAGTGGTGGTTGTACCTGAACAAAGATATGAGCACTGTAAATATGTGTGTAGGATAGTTGGAAACAATATATAGAAGAGCTCGCTGGTGGTAGAATGTAAAATTCAGTGCTCACCAGTATCGATTTGAAGGGCCAGCCCAAGCCTTCCCCAGTGGGAAACCAGCACCTGGCATCATGTAAGGAAAACTTTTTTTTTTTTGGTTTAGTTGATAGATTCTGTAAAAATAAGTCAAGAAAAAAATAGCAGCAAATAAAAATATGAGCAGGGGTAGTGTTCAGTTATCGTCAATGCCAGACTCTCGCGACCTTCTTCCTCATGGCGCCAAGTGCCAAGCGATCGTTTGCCTTCCCTTTTCTCTCCTTCCAAAAAGTCAGACGCCTTCCATCCCGACTGAGCTTGACTCTTCCTCCGTAAGGCTGCAGTAGAGAGGAAGGGCAAGAAGCGAGCGCCGTGTACCTCTCTGACTGCAACATGTGCCTGACTATCTTAACTGAACAAATGACACGGCAATGTTATTCAGTATTGCATTCTGGTCCTCGGCTTTCCCTTCACTTGATCCTTTGTGTTTTTCCTGATGCAATCTCTAGCTTTTCTTGGAAAGTAGCAACTGTTGCAATACCACTCTTCCCCCCCCCCCGTTTTTACACTGTCAAATAACGTAAAGCTCACAGTTTATGATTTTTTTAACGTGTTATTGCATTCCTAACCCAAAACGTATTTGGATTTTGCTCTGTGGGGAACTAACACATAGGGACACTTACCAACAACCTGAAAGGCAACAACAGGGTCGTCCACCAAGAGTTGCAATCGAAAGAGACCAATAAAACTAAAATCGTACAATATTGTCCATATTTGTATCCACACTCTGCACTCAAGCTGCCAATATTATATTAAAGCAGCGTTTTCACCAACAGGACAGGTAATCCTTGACCACCAAGGTCTTCATCATACAATCCTGCCAGCCTGAAGACACTGATTGATGTGTTGCTTGAAGTCTGCAGGATGACATCTTTTCTAAAAAAGGCCTTCACCATGTCTTGCCCAATGACACTGTCCATAAAAGGGGACAAACATATAATCAAAACAACACAGAAAAATGAAAGTAGGAAAAAGGAAAAACTGTTGTGGAAGATGGCAAGATGGCATTTCCAACCCAACGCTCTCCCTCCCAAAAACATCCGCTGAACCCCCGACTGCTCAGCGGTCAAGGAGGTAAGGCGGCGGTCGTGCCGGGCGGTGCGAGGCAAGGCGTCGCTGCTCTGTAAACCTTTCTCGTTTAAACAAAGGTTACGGAAATGTTAACACCGTGACTAAATGAAATGCACACCAGGAAGGGGATAAAGAATATCCCCGGCGGCAAGGAAATTTCATGATCTGAGGCAGGGAAATCGAAAGCAGGGGGGGGGGGGGGGAGAACTCACCCCTACCCCGCCTGCACCCCCCCCCTGGCAAAACCGCACGCTGTATGTCTACAAACCAATCTGACTTCCTCATCACGGCTTTTTTTTTTTTTTTTCCCAGAAGCCAAAACGAGGTCTCATTTTCATTTCGCCAGTGGAAAAAAAAAAAAACTATAAGGTGATAACGCGTAGACAAAAGCTTTGAAACGTTTAGCTGATCACCCATAAATTAGAATTGTTGAAGCGCAACAGTTGCATGATCTCAGAGTCTTGTACCGAGGCTGTTAGAATCAAAAACTATAAGACTGCCACTCAAATATAAGAGTTAAACTCAGAAATCATACCGCATAATTACTTAAAAAGGCAAAAATCATGGTCCAAAATCTCTTTGTGATATCTCAGTCTTAACCTCATACTAAATGGGCCTTCCAGGGTCAAACGGGCTTATTTTTTTTCACCTGATAACTTTCATTGTGCAGATATTCACAGCAAGGCAACGTTATCAGTAATCCTTTGGAATCAGCACAAAAGCGTGAATATTAGCTGCTTTCACAGTCTCATGTGAGTAGCGCACAAAGCAACTCACTCTGTTAGAGCTTCCCTTGAAGAGAAATTTTAAAGAGTGGAGGCCAAACACGGGGCGGCCATTTTGCGGATGTGGTCAGCACTTCTGTTTTTTTCCCTCATCATTAAGCTGCCTTCAAAGTGGGGACCTGTTTTTTGTACTTGGAGAGGATTCTTTTGCGTGTGTGTGTGTGTGTGTGTGTGTGTGTGTGTGTGTGTGTGTGTGTGTGGTTGAGCTGAATTGTCCTTTACAGCAAATTACTTTAGCAACAAATTACAGTCGAGCAGCGATGCTGTTGCCATGGTGTAAAGGAGCGTTATGTTTGGATGCTTTTCCCATGGTGACTTATTGTGAGAAGCATGTAGTGTCTGGGGCAGATCTATAGGGATATGAATATGGGCCTCATAGCCCATGTACTGAAACGAAATAGTATTAAAAATTGATAAGAAGTTAATTATCTTTATGGTAATTAGGTTGCCTTCTCAGCCTCCGATTTGTTCCCCTTAATGTTGCCCAGTAATAAAAAAAAGGCCAACTCCATAAGTGAAAATTGTTATGTGATGGTAAGAAAAAAAAGCTATATATTTTCTTTGTGTTTTTTTCTTTTGCCTGTCCTTTTTACGTCAATGCAATGATGGGAACCATGCATTTCTTATTTCTTAATCTATCTTACATTTACATTCACAGCCAATACTACAAGGCTAAAAAAAATATATGATAATACAAAGTAGCTTTGTCCAGTGCTCTATTCAATTCCAGTGTTCGCTAGAGCTTTATTATCCCCAAGGGGCTATAATTAGAGATGTGCTGCTGAATATGATCAAATACAATAAAAGACTGCTAGGATGTAGCCTACAAATCAATATAATGTAACATTAATTAGACTCACAATGATTACAATAAAAAGAATGGAAACTAAGCTGTGCCAAAGAGCATATTTAAAATAAGTCACAAAGAGACTCAAGACTTAATTCAAACTTTTGAGATCAGGGACTTTTCTACATGAAGTTAGCTACAATCTGTGAGTGATATGCAAAATAAAGTGCGAGCTATCTTGTCAAAGTGAAATGCATGCATCAGCGTTGTCCTTGCAGTCCTGAGGGCAAAGTCATTGACAGATTGGTCAAAACGATGGTATAAAGCAGAGGTAAATTGAGTGTATGCAGGAGGCTCTCTCATTTTTTATGGCTGCAACGTGATATATTTTCTTTCTTAATTAATTCAAATCGTTTAGGTTTTTTTCTTCTTTGGGGTGATGGATGGGTGACTCGTTTCAGGAGGCTAGCCTGTTCAGAGAGATGTCATCAGTTTATATTAAAAAAAAAAAAAAAAGTCTGTAATGCTCTATAAAAATAAGATGAAACTTTATTGATCGCCGAGGGGAAATTGGGTCGTTGCAGCAGCGAAAGTAATAGGAGTCAACAGCGACAAAAGACAGATACCATGTGAGCACAAACAAACAGAATAAAAGATAAGCAAGAGAGGCTGTAAAACTAAGAAAAACAATCAAACGACAAAGCACTGAAATAGAATATAAACAGGTTTGGTTACAGAAACCTGCTGGTGACAGTTTCAACACGAGTAGACTGTATGGATGGGAAATATTAAGAAAGAGATGGATTTATTTACTTGGTTTGATTAGAAAACAATGAATTTAAGCAAACTCTTTCACAGACAAAGACCATCGCCATCAAATCTAGAAATTTCAAGTTTGATGCGTTTAGTAACACACTACATGCTGTGTATAAACGTAACGGCTGCTGCTGTATAGCGGTAATATCATGAGGCTTGGTTTACCACACAAGGCGTATCCCCTATGGGACACACTGTTGTCTGGAGCTCTATAGATCGCGTCAGGCTCAGATCGTATTGAGGCACAGATCGCGCTGCCACAAGGCATTTGCATCCTTTCATCAATACATTCTGCTAATGCATGCAGTAGCCGTGCCTACAAGGCTCCATTTGGCAGCGCGGGGAACAAAAAGTATGGGCCCGTCTTGGAAGCTGAAGCAGGCTAAGGCCCATACCAACCGCGCATACTAAATACCTGCAACTTTGCATGTTCCAGTCCGGTTCACGGCCGCCGCTGCATGGCATCGCCTCGCTCCTGTCCTCCTTACAGAGAGGTGTCCAGTGCTTTGTAATTGAAATTGAATAAAAAAAACGACTTTACGGACCACTTCAGCTCACAAATGCGTTCAGAAAACAGGATAAGCAGGCATTTTCCCTTACACTCCCTCCACCCATGAACAGAAACAGAAACCAGAAACACAAACCAAAACGTGAGAGCAAAAACCAGACAAAATGCCATGCTAGTATGCCATGTGTGTAACTTGAAAGTTAAAAAAATCCCCTGCAGATTTCTCAGTGTTGTATTTTGTCTGATGAATTGCATTGCAAGACTGAAACTGTACTTGCGTTGTATAATAATCAGTGTCATATAAAATTAAGAGGTAATGATGTTTCCCCTTATTCCTTATACTGACGAAGGGCCGTCGGTTAATTGTGATTTTTTTTTTTTTTTACATAGGGAGTGATTCAAATATGATAATTACTCTTATTTTTCAACACCTTATGCTACACTGTAACAACATGCCCTGTACTATTTGAGACCAAGAAATGTTGCTATGGGCAATTTGTGTCAAGTTGTCAAGGTGTGTTAAATCCATCATCATCCATCATCATCATCAATTTTGTTTGCAATAAGTAACTGGCAACTTTAAGACAAGACTCAGAAACTTACTGCAACCAAGCAGGAAAAGGTTAAATTGATTTCAGTCAGAAGTGGATGTGCTTATACAGATGTGGCTTACTGTAAGTACGATGTTGATTGAGATTCTTGTTTTGTTTCATTATGTCTCCATCTTTGTTGCTCAGCGCTCATTGCTGTGCTGTTTCTGCGCTGCACTTCCCAGAGATCACCTGTCTAGCCAGTACAGTAAAGCTTGTAAAAGCTTTCATGAAGTGGCTATAGGTGGAATCACTTTTGTTATAGCAGTCGGTGATGGAGTGTGGCAAAATGGACATTTATTTATATGAAAATGTCACAGATAATTACTTAAAGTTTCAGTTGATGGAAAAATTGCACGACCTCAGATCATTAGTCAGGCGGCTCGATGTTCGCGTCTTCGGCCCGCCCACAGACTTCGCCGGTAGCCTTCCACAACCCTAGCTAGCTCTCATGATCAAAAGGAGGAAGACAGAAAGAAAGAAAGAGAGTGAGCGATGGTGTTTTTGTGTCCCTTACAATAAGGTCTAGCATGGAGGCTTTTAATCTATTACCCAACGGTATTTCCTTTCAAAGCTCGGCTTTATGACTAATTGGTTGGTAAATATTTGATGTCAAACGGCGTTGGGTATCCGGTCTGCTCATCGGGGAAAGTGACATAACTGAATGATGTCAACAAATATGGAATTGCTCGCTTCATAAAGGAATATACTTCAATGAGAAGAAAAAGCACCTCATGTAGTGACTCAGTTGTTGGCTACATCAAAGCAGCTTCCCTTGGAGCAGATAAGGGCAACTGACAATGCGTTATAAATTATGGATGATATTATGGGTGCATATAAAGGATCAGCGGTGAAATGCTCCGTTTCCCACAGCTGGTGTCAGACTGGTTATAAAGAGTTAGGTTTTTTGGTCTTTTTTTTTAATCTAATCTTTAAAGCTACACTAAGCTTTTTTTGTAAAAATCCACCCGTCTTATCTCTAATTGAGGCACAGTAGATTCACCAAATTAAATTCTGGTGTTGGGTATGGACACTTCTCCGCCCACAGCAAGTGACGAACTGAAATACAAACTCCTAACCTCCAGAGGAAGGAAATCTGGACTCACCAACATTAGATCTTTTCCTCTCTCGTCTCTTTGGTATCTTTGGTATAAAGCATCACAGACCGGCCGGGTTGGTAAACATGAGCGTGCTGTGTTCAGGATTTCACATTTTTCAGTTACCTTTCGCCGCCATGTGGGGCCGCCAATGTGCAAAGTTGCCTACTGCAGCTTTAACTGACCTACATATGTGTGGAACCGCTTCGCCATGATGTCAGATGTTAATGTAGTGATTACCGACAGCCTGCGCCAGTCAGATATGTTTAATCTGATGGAAATGTGCCAGAAATGTATGCACGCCGCAGGGGACATTTACCCATACCTAAATATGTGACCAATTAGCAGGACTAATTATTCTAATTTACTCTCAATTTACCAAAATGAACTGATTTCTGGACTTGAGTAACCTAACCTTCCCCAGTGTGACTGAAACTTAACATGATTGTGATTTTCCTGCACAGACAAAACTGTCAATTTAATGCCACACACCGCTTCAGTGGGTTCGAGGCAATCCAGTTGCAGCCTTTTTTTTTTTTTTTATAAAGGTAATCCAGGTCTGGCAGAGATGGAAATAGACATTCCTCAGAGATGGGGCAGAAATAGGACTAACTTCCACCACTGTGTTTCAAGTGCTAATACAGCTTTCATCCCCAGGCTAACATATCTTTTCATCTGCACTTTGCGTTGCATTCATAGCTAATTGAATGATAATGCGAGCCATTTTAGATTATGGGGCCTTTATTTGCATGTGCGTCGCAGCGAAACCGGAATGTGAATAAAGAATTCCGAAATTAAAAAGTGGACAAGAAAAAGTGTAATTGTGTTTACGAAGTAGAATTTCTAAGTTATCATGAAAACGTTCGGTGATTGTGGGTTCATTTCGACTGTAATGCCAGGATTTTGATATTCAGCGCAATGTAGAAGAAGGGAGGGAAAGCGGGGTAAGATGAGGATCGATAGGAAAGCCCTTGAGGCTGGCATATTAGTGGTGCTGTACGGACGCTCCGTCTCTCTCTCTCTCTCTCTCTCTCTCTCTCTAAACCCTCAAAACATTTTTTCCCTGACCTTTTACTTGAAGAGACGTTTATGCACTTCTCTGTCTCCAGCTCAAATGTCTGCCCTCCTCATAACGTCCCGTCTATATATTTCCCCTTGACAGGCAGCTTTAATATGTGACAGCCTTTCATAGGGGCGGCGAGAAACAAGTGTTTTACTTAAACTACGGAGGCATTCTAGCCCCAGTCCGCTAAAAGCTTGACCGCAAATTAAACCCCCAGCAGAAAATGGTGGCAGAAAAACAGCAGGTCTCTCTCATTTGTATTGCACCTTCTCCCCGAAGAGAATAAGCAAAGACTATAACAGTCTGTGTAAGTGGTTTAAGTGAAGAAGTTGGTAGTGTAGTATTTGTCGTATGGCTACAACCACAGAACTCGAATGGATAGAACGGTTCTTCCACGGTTTACCATGGTAATTTGGCTAGTACAGCATAAAATGGCGACTGGAATTTTACTGGTTGATTGTAATGGTGACACAAGTCTGGGCATTGAGGCTGTGAAGTGTGTCACACTTGCTTGAGAGCTGTTGCACGAGTGCTTAGCAAACTGTCAAACCTCAACTCAAAGCTGACGTTAGCGACAAGGCTAACGTAGCTTTATCAAAGACTGCACTTCTCTCGCTAGCTCTTCTAGTCAACATTAGCATGTTAGCAAACCATGGCAGCAAGGAAAGAAGAAGGTTCTGTAGTTCTTGCTGCAAAACCTCTCGCCTCAGCGACTTGCCATAAGTCGCTTTCTATGGAAGCTAACCCAATGGCACACATAAATATGGCCGCCGCTTTGACCATCCAGGAACATTGATTTGAATGGGAATGACCGTTCTGTCCATTCAAGTTCTGTGGCTAACACACCCTGGAAAAGGAACCTGTGGCAAACATGGAATCTGTGCTACTACAGATTCCATGTTTGCCACAGGTTCCTTTTCCAGATATTCTGCACCAAAATTTGTCTTTGTCCAATAAAATATACTATGCAAAAGGAGTAAAAGTACATTTCTAATCAGTTTGTTGGTTTGTCATGCTAACTGCATTTCAGTCTGTTCTGTTGTTGAGGTTTTGGCCTCTCACCTGTATCGCATTACTTACCTGAAATGAACCTTAATGAAAGCTGTTGTTTCTGAAGCTCACCTTAAATTGGAAATATCTTTTTGTTGCTGAAGACGGAGTCGGCCCCTGCTTAACACAAACAAACACTGAACGAACTCGGCTCATAAACTCGAGCGCTGTCTCTTCAGCCTCATTATATTCCATATTCTGTCATTAGCCGAGGTTTTATAAGGCGACATTTCTCCGTTGCTGCTTTTGTCTGCTTTTCGCCTTTGTTTTCTCTCTTTTCACTTTCCTTTGCCGCTGTCGTCTGTCACATTTTCAGTGGGTGAGACGGATTTTTAACCTTCTACTTTTTTTTTTACGAGAGGAATGATGTCAAATTTGTTGCATTAAGGCTTCGCCGAGTAGCTGCTGAGAAACTAGTCTTGGGTGGGATGTGCTATAACTTCAATCTGATTGTGGGATACAGAAAAACTTCAATTGTTGTTTGA
The DNA here is from genome assembly GCF_046629955.1 of Centroberyx affinis. NCBI lineage: Eukaryota > Metazoa > Chordata > Actinopteri > Beryciformes > Berycidae > Centroberyx > Centroberyx affinis. The sequence goes on along the minus strand of NW_027280654.1, from coordinate 71,408 downwards.
CTGATGATCAGATTTCTCCACTGTGATAAAGCATTAGTGCTATGATTGAAATCATTAGCTTTTTTTCCTGCTCTCTTTTTTTCTCTTTTATTGGGATAACAGTAGAGGTGGAATAGCATGGCTTCAGCCTCAAAGTGGCCCAATACTTTCATTAATTGCCATCAGACAAAGTACTCTGTTGGGTAGAAAGAGCCCTTAGGAGAGACACCCACCCTTATCCCCCCAACCACACACACACACACACACACACACACACACACACACACAACAGATGTTTCACGTAATGGGAGCACAACAGGAAGGGAATTCAATTCAATTTGGCCTGGGGTCTAATAGGAAGGCCATTGGAAGAGGGAGGCGATAGGGTTTCACACTGGAAGCCCATCTGTGTCCACCCACCCCTCCAAACCCACCCACCTTGCGAGGCAGGCGGAAAGTGAGCCGAGACGGTAATCATCTTCCTCTCAAAACGAAGACCATGAGGCCCCGGGGTTGAGTGCAGGGGGCAGGGATTTGCACAGTGGCAATTGGATGCCTTTATCGCCACCGTACATATTCCCTAAACTGGGAGTTATTGCATTACGAAAGGGATTAGGAGACTCTTGGGCGGCTTATGCAATCTTCAGGTATAACATGAGGGTGAAAGTATCATTGTGGGTGTCTGTTTAAGAGGCGCTTCATTACTGAGCCCGCAGAGGTTTGCCGGTGGCCACATCAGAGCTTTTTGTTTCGGCCCTTTACTTTTCAGCATGACCACATCCTTGAATAGAGAATTAGATGATGGAGAAAAAAATCTCGGAGGTTTGTAAAGGACTACACCAACGCGTCGGGAGTTTGGCCCATTGGTCGTCTTACTCAATATGTGAAGAGAGCATTGGCAAAATCATCTCTTTGTCTCTGGTAAATAGCTCTGTCCAGCGCACATACTAATGGTTTAGCATATATGGTAAGTTATCATTGGCATTATCCAAAGTATAAAGACAAACCTTTTAGTAATCCAAAGTTGGCATTGGTTTTTAATAGAATGAGGCTGAAGAGCACTGCTTAGCTTTACCAGGTGTCAAAGCAATCAAGGTTCAGAAGAGGGAATGAAGCTCTTTGTTTGTGGTTACGATGGCTGATCTCTCCAAAAGAATAGTTCAAGGCACACATCTTTGTTGCGTTAAAGGTTAAAAAGCCTTTAATGTAAGGGCTACGCCTACGCGTTTCAGCTTACAGTCTTCATCAGGGCATACGATGATATACACATATGCCCTTTCCCTTACAGTCTTCATCAGGGCATATCCTGATATACACACATGCCCTGATGAAGACTGTAAGCTGAAACACATAGGCGTAGCCCGTATATTAAAGGCTGTCTAACCATTGCAACAAAGAAGTCTGCTTTGGACTGTTGTTTTGGAGAGATGAGCCTTCTTCTTAACCACAAACAATGAGCTTTATTCCCTCTTTTGCCCTTTGGTAACTGTAAATTCATGACTTCTGACAACAAGATCTCAATCTTCATCATTAATGAAGTCCATTATGAATCAACAGTGCAGAAAGCTTTAGATGTCTGGCGAACTTCACTGAGCTCCTGTGTAAACAAAACAAGATCAAAGTCTCACAGGCCATTGAAATTGCATTATTTTTTGTCAAATTTCATGTATTTTTTACTAATCCACTAAACAAGCCTGGCAGGGTTAGATGTGTGTCGTTAAAATAAATTAACCACCCAGCATTAGAGCTGCTGCAAGTTCGCATTTTTTCACTTTTAGGATAATGCTAATCGCCAGTGATTCCTTAACATACTGTATGCTACAGCATTAGCATCCACACCAGACAGAACTATCCTCTCGTCACATATTGGATACGTTGACCAATGAGCCAAACTCCCAAAAACTAGGTGAAGATCTTTAATTGCCTTCATGGCATCTCAACAGTAGTTGTTGAGGGAGGGGAGAGTGTTACTCGTTCACTTTTTCCCCAATCCCAGTTTCCCCAGCTGGTCCAGGGAATCAGCAACCTTCGGGTCACAGATCTGTTTTCTTTAAGCTCTAGGCAACAACTGCTTCAAGATCTAGCAGGGTGGAATGAACACAGGGGTGGATGCTGCTATTCCAATATCTACTTGGTTTTCAAACACACTGAGAGAGTCATACACGTTTTTGATGAAACAGAGAAGGAAAAACTGCACCTCAGTATTGATAGATAGCTACTGCAGTGCTCTTCTCTATGGCTGAGATCACTTGTTTGTAAGTGTGGGATGTTTCCCTGGCTGCGGCTTCATCTTTTGTTGTCCCCGCTGTTTGCTATTCAGTTTATGGGGCCCACACACACACACACACACACACACACACATCCATGGATCCCTCTCCCTTTTATTATGGGAATTCCAGCCACATGTGACTGAAGGAGGGAGGCATTCCAGATCCCCCTCCCCCTCCGCCCCGGCATCCCCTCATTCTCATGGATTTCTCGGGGGGCCGAGGCAGACGAGAAGGAGGAGGAGGAGGAGGAGGCGGAGGAGAAGGAGAAGGGAAGGAGAGCTAGGCTAATTCATCAATAATCTTTACCTAATCCCTCCCTCCCCCCCCTTTCTCCCTCTCACTCTCTTACTCTCTTTGCCTGGAGGCATTCAAGCAATACATCCATCCCCCATCCCACCTCACACACACACACACACACCCCCACCCCTTACAACATACACACACTTGCCCGCACACACATACGAGTCTGCCTGAACACGTCCAGAGGGAGAGGATGAATCGAGCCGGAGAGCGTTATTCCTTTCCGCCGGAGTGTGTGTTTGTGGGTGTGTGGTGTAAGTCGAGTCCTCTGAGGGGCTGTATGTCTTAGCTCTGACCGGGAGCTAAAATGGTGATTATAGACTAGAGACTAGGTGTGGCAAGATTGGGCGGCGTCAAAGGCTTTGTCTATAGCTCCCGTACAGCCCACCAACCGGGGAGGAGGCCATGCCTGTCTATCAGAGACTGTCCCGGAGCTACGCACAGTCTGGGATTCAAAGAGCCACTGCACGGGGCTGAACCGCGCTCAGACCGGGACCTAAACCGCGGGGAATTAAGAGAAGCACAAGTTCAAGAAGCTCGCTGGAATCTTTGAAGCCCAACAACAAGAACATGAGCAAGTGAAGAACTGCCGGATTGTGTTACTCTGCTTTCGTTTTTTTTTTCTTCCTCATTTATTCTTTTTTTTGCAGCAGCAGCAGCACATGACTAAATAAGATTTTCTAAAAGGGAAAATACAAAAAAGGAGTCGAACTTCTGCGGAGTGCCTTCTGAGTAACAGGACTTTTGAAGAGGCTTTCCTTTTGGGGGGGGGGGATTCAAAGAGCTCTTCTGATTTTTTTTTTTTGATTTAAAGGATCTTCTTCAATGAGAAAACCGTTTGGAATATGGGACTTTTTATCTATGATTTGGACTGTGGGGACAGACAACCGTATTTTTGCGCTCAGTTCTGGGTAATTTTGATAAGTATGTCACATTTATGCCGTTTGTTTTATGATGACTCTGCCCTATTTTGATTTCACTGTACTGTAGCAACTATTAACCTATGTATACTCTTTCCAACATACACCTCAAGTAACATCATGAACACTACTTCAGATACAGACACAAGTTTCTGTTATAATCTGGACTTTAAAATACAATTAACTTCATGTCCTTTGTGCTTTTTACGTCTTTGTCAAATTTTGAGATTGTTCTTGAGCTTTGTGTGCTTTGTAAGTGCGCCAGATCAATGGACTAGAGAATCGACGTGTTACTGAACAAACAAACCGAGTGATTTAGCCCGTTGTCACGTCCACGATAAAGATCTGCCAGGCAACTTGTTAATGTCTGCACCATGTTTCACTGGATAGCCTGTGCTCTGGATGCTTGACAAGTATTGGCCAGTTATCAGCTGATTAGTGTGTGTGTTGACCCTCTCCCATTCCCCCCTTCCACGGCTGAGCGAGTAGAGCTGACCTCTGTGACTTCCTGCTTGTCCCTCATTCATCCTCTCCTCCCGCCGACCCTTCCTCTTTGCGCCGCTGTTTCCCTCTCGTACTGTACCTCTTATTTTCCTTCAGTTCCTCTTCAAACGCCGTACAGTTGCTGGTGAAAATGGAAAGAGATACCGCAATTAAAACTCTAACCTCTTTCTTTCCCCTTCTTCTCTCCACAGCACTTGCAGGTAAAATCTCCCCGACCAGCTCCGATGCCCTCCTCAGTTCCTCAGCGGCGACGGCCAGTCCCTCACCACCTAATGTCTACCTTCCCGCCAACTTCAAACTGTCCAACGCCCAGCTGGCCTTCTTCTTGCGAGAGGCCCAGACCACCGGACAAGCTATTGGTGGTAGCGGCAAGAGCAGCGGCGGCGGCAGCAGCCCCAGCGCTGGACACCCGCTGCAACGCTCGGAGAGCTTTGTCGTCTTCCAGACCAAGGACCTCCCTGCCATCAACATAAGCTTTGGGCCTTTTGCCCGGGACCAAGCCCTGTCCAAGGAGCTGCTCCAGCCGGCGAGTCCACTGGATATCCCCGGCCAGCTGACAGTCAACTGGAAGGTGCGGGCGTTCATTGTCCAGGCGCGGGTCTTTTCCAGCAACCCCATGGTCCAGGTGTTTTTCTACATCGCTGGCCGCGACTGGGACGACTTCAGGGCCCAGGACAAGCTGCCCTGTGTCCGTCTCCATGCCTTCCGTGATGTTCGGGAGATTAAAACCTCCTGCCGGATGAAAGGCAACCTGGCACAGTGCCTGGCCCAGCTGGAGCTGCCCCCTTCTTGGTTCAACACCAACATGGCTCCGCTGGGTCGGAGGAAAGGCTCCAGTGACGGACTCCTGGACGGACTCACTAGCGAGACCCTCCAGGCTGAGCTCTACTACACCCTCCATGAGCCTAATCTAGGGGGGGAGTGCAGCGAGGGGTCCGGCCACAGGTCACAGCACCCCCTGCTGCGCATCGGTAGCATCAGCCTGTACCAGGCCAGCCAAGAACAGCTACTGGTGGACAAGCAGCTGGACAAGAACATGTTCCTCAGGCTGCCTGAGAAGCCCCTGAAGCCCGGCGAGACCCTCAAAATCTTCCTCTACCTGATGCCCAACTCTACTGTGGAGCAGTTCACCCTCAAGTAAGTCTCTTTTAAAATGTATACTGTATGGATATGCCCTAATCTCTCCCAAAAGATGTCCGTTGTGATTTCATTCTGTTTTCAAAATTAGATCACTCCATCGTAAATGGCACGTTGGCTGTTTACATGCACACAATAATCTAATTATTACCCTTACTTTAGAAAAAAAATTATTAAGCTGTTTACGCATAGCAGAAGAAGGCCCTGTGAATCTTCTCGTTTTCATGCAATCATGTATGCAAGGATTATTGATGAAAAGATTGTTGTAGAGCAATATGCAGCCAGCATTAGTCATTTCCTTCCTGTCATTAAGTGCAGTCCCCCTTTCATGATTCTACTGCTCCCATGTAACTTCCCTGTAATGTACCCAGGGTTTAGACTGGACGTAAACAAAGACATGCAGCAACTTGTGAAATCCCCAGTGAACAGGCTTACAAGAATATAGTATTTACATGTCCAAGCAGCTCTCCAATAATACCACGATTATCGTAGCACTGCATGTCTTAATCACAGTATTAATACTCAGAATATGGCCTTCATCAAAGTAACATAATTAGATTAAGGTTTTTACATAACCCCTATCTTAATCACCACATTTTTATGATAGCATATGATCAAAGTAATGGTGTGCGTGTAAATGTGGCCACTATTATATAATCCCAATCCCTGTAATATTTTCCGTTTTAGGCATTCCACCACAAGAGTTGCGCTGCCATTTATGTCCGTTTGACTTCTAAAGAGGCAAATGAGCATGTAATCACATATTTCATCCTTCTCATTAATTTCCTCTTCACTGAGCCAAGTAATGTGCCGGCAGTAATTAAAGTCAGGTAAGATAAAGGGGAGAAGACAGAGTTAAAGTATACAAGTAGGATTGACCTTTTGAAGTGGGGCTTAACATACAGAGCAGATTTCTTTTTTCCTGTCAGCAGAGAATCATATGAATAGGTTGCAGTGAACTGCTATTCAGAGCGGCTCCTGTATAAAAGTATATTATGGATCTATATTTTGTACTGTTTTACCCTCTCTTTGACCAGGGAATGGTTGCTGAGTACACATGGATTCTTAGAAATACATTACTTCATACTCACACAGTATGAAGCCCAAACTAGAACCATCCAAATGTGGGCATTGTGTTTCTATACATTTCTACGCAGGTAGCAGATATCTCTCTACTGGTGATGCGTCCACCAACAGACATGCAGCTTCCACAATAATTGTTAGCCAGTGTTCATTTCCAGTAATTCTAATTTAAATTAAGCATTATTATTTATAAAATTGCATTCAATTAAGTGTTTTTCATAAATTGACTCAAATAGAGCTAATATAATGTAATCTAGTGTTTTATATAAAAGGCAAATATCCATCACATTAAAATAATTAAACAATATCATCTGGTTACATGGATTTAATAACAGTCAGATACTTTGAACAATTTTGGTTCATTTGATCTGTTTTGGCCTAGTGGATATTAAACCAAACAAATTTGTTTTGGTTTGATTTTCTTGAAACTGAATTTATTTCAATAAAATCAACTTAATCTCTTTTTCTTAATACCCAAGAGGGTGAGTGTTCAGTGTATGACATTAGTGCTCCGCCTCTTGACAGTAGGGCCGTAATGGCTATTCATTAATATTTGTCCACATTAAATTGACCCAGTGCTTGTTGAAATAGAGCTATAGAGGGGATATGAGGCGAGTCTTGTCTCTCTAGTCCCAGCACTTCTCCTTTCCTTTCCTCAATTTTCAAAACAGGGTTAGAAGGTTAGAGAATATATGATTATTTACACTCATGAAAGCTTGAAGAAAGTAAGCTTTTGTCTTCTTCTTCTTGGCTTGAAGATGGTAGCAAATTATAAATGAGAGCAACCCAATATTAACTACTAATTGAGGTATGATGATGAAATGCATTGTAAACATGGGTGGTGTAATCTTAACAGAAACTCTCACAGACTTCAATTTAGGAATTTGCATAGAATGAATTAAGCTTCAATAACTCATTAAGCACCAACAGAAATGACACTGGTAAAATTTAAGCGGGCGAAAATGGTTCATTGGTGTTATCTCCCATTTCATCCTATTGCAACCTCTACAGGATATGGTCAAAACAAATCCAAAATATCAAAGCAAAAAAGAAAAGTGTAGAGTGTTGGACCCTTGCACTCTCCTCTTACTGCATAACTATGTCTGATGATCATGATGGATGCAGTGTAGAATGGCTTGTGAAACCTGTGCAAACCAGGATGCAGAGAAGAGAAGATGGAGTCCAGAGGTTAATTTTAGAGTGAAAAGCGTCTGCCAGACAACAGAAGACAGTCCAATGGGAAGAGGTGTGCTGGTGGCAAGCTGTGCAGACTGAGTTTTCAAAACATTGTTTAAAAAGTCAGCTAAGCTTGTGTGGTAATTTTTCAGAGCCAGGTTGTCTGACGGTTGACAAGTTACTGATGTAGCCTTCTTGTAGCTCACTTTATTCTAGTAGATTGTGCCTTACCATTGCTAGTAACTGCTAGCTTAAGACGGTTAGCTTCTATTTCATGATATCATGAGTTTGTGACCCAAGATTTCCGATCCAGTAGTTGCTGCAGCATTAGGGCCAGCACATTCCATTGTTCATAGTAAGTAGCATGTGAAAGAATGGTAACTGTGATCACTGTACCCATAGCAATGTCTGTAGTTGGCATCCATGGCCTACATTGTAGCAGAACTAATCAGAACCAACTCTAACCAGGTATCAAAAAGCTTCATGCTCTCTCAATAAATTCAAAGTAATAGTGGCAAAATTTTCCATACAGCCAAGCGTTTGTCTGCAGTAACCCAAGTTATTGCTGCATAATTTGATGAGTAATCAACAAAAACAACCAGACTTCTTGACTGCAGAGTAATACGATTAGATGTGAATCATCGGTCTGTTATTCAGAAATAAAAGACCACAGAATGCCCTCATAGGCCAGTGAGAATTGAGTATTCAACAAAGCCATGTAATAAAGTGTGATAGTTCACATCTAAGTGGATAGGTATATGATTGCCTGCCATTTAGTTTATTTGGAAACAATCAAGGAGTATCAAGCATCAACCACTAAGTCATTATTGGACTTGTTTGTATGCCCCACCGATCTCTGTTTTTTTGTTGGTTTTTTTATGATCAACACTTTATTTGGTTTTTAAACTGACATAAACAATGGGCAATTGTAGAAACAGAGAAAAGAACTTAAATCATACATTTAAAAAATATATATATATGTATACAAAAAAAATACATCAAAATAAATAATTACGTTAAAAAAAAAAGGGGGGGGGGGATTATAATGGCAGCATAGGGGTTCAGGGCCATAGCAATGTGAAGCATATTCAGTGTGTTAGGAAATACAAATAAATTGCAAATAAAAGGGCTGTTACCTGATTGTGAGAGGTTTCAAGGTCCTTTAATGTGACTAAGGTATCTGTTCCATTTCAGACTATATCTATCTACCTGATTATGAATCCTAAAAGACAATTTCTCATAAGCTGCTACAATTCCAAGCTGAGAGAACCATACATGTGCTGGAGGTAAATCAACAGATTTCCACTCTTTAACAATGATCTTCCTACCCAGCATAATTGCTGTGTGAATCCAGTCCGCTAGAGGCGTAGGGAGGTTGCTTAGCGGCGATGGATCTCCACCGATCTATGGTTGAGGTGACTGTTCTTCTTGTGAATCCCAAGTCAGTAAAGGGTTACGCCTAAACTACACAGCGCGAGTAACACTTGCATATCCAAACATGTTGCAGTCCGGTTGCAGCACGGCAGTTTAAGCTGCTTCACCAGGTCCGTTCTTGTTCCACCCATGATCTTGAATTGTTTTACATAAACAAGTTGTACCGTGAGGAACATTAATGTACCACATAGGAGTACTTTTGTCACTTTTGAGATCGTAACCCTAACCCTAACCTGAGGCGACCTGTTGCCAAATAGAAGGCTTCTTGCCGCTTTCCATAGATAACCTCATCTCCAGCACTTATTTAAGTGACATTGGTTTATGCATCCTCTATTTTGTTTACTGACATGATGGCAAAAGGCAATAATAAGCAAAATCTTGGTATTTATATGGCTCAAATATGCAACAGACCGCTTCGTAGTCCGGTAAAAGTAGAAGTCATGTGTATCTCCAGAGTTCCAAAGATCTGTCAACGTCTAGCGTACGCGGCCAATGGAGTAGGCTGCGCTGAAGCAAATGGCTGCGTATCTGATCCGACTCTTCCGGCACAAATCGAGGGAACAGAACCGCACCCGGTGTAGTTAAGCCGTCAGGTATGTCGAAATTAAGCGTATGTGTGAGGGGGAGAGGGGTGTGCGCGCAACACAGCGATACCAATTACTTGTTCTCGGAATAATCAAGAGGTAACTCCAGGGTAGACAAAACCTCAAATTAATAAATGGTATGAATTAATGCTTCGGAGTGTGTGTTTGTGTGTGTGCATTCAAAGGCATTTCTCTACCCTGACTACACACCTCGCTATTTATTATCAACCCTCCAACCCCCCCAGGAAGCCCAAGCATTTGTCTTCGCACCGTCGGAGCAACATTTACACCCAAGGAGACTCTCCCTCACTAAAATGTATGATCTAATGTCAGTCATGATATTCCCTTCTCGCTACTCCAGCCCTAGATCCTCCCTGGCACTGATGCTTGTGTGTTTTTTTTATCAGTGATGTATGCCTCCGTCTGAAATCTAGATAACAAAATAGATTCATTAAATCATAAAAAAAAGTGCTCTCGAAATCCATCAGTCAAGACACGATGTGACAAAGTTACAAGGAGACTTTGTAGTACAAGGCGGAGGTTTTGTACTATCCCCTGCCTCCTGAAACATTTAACTGACCGTGTTAGCGCGGCGATAGACCACCGCAATTCTTAGGCAGTCCAAGACGCGCTGCCTCCTCCGGCCTCTCATGGGGTCGGAAACGAGGAGCGATAAAACAGGAGCGTTAGAAGAGAGCCGGGGCCGCGAGAAGAAAGCCCAGTTTGAGCCCCCTGAGTGACTTGACTCAATAGGGTGTGAATTCAATAGTTCTGGAAGCCAACTGTCGAGCTGTCCCTGCGCATTGAGGAAGATGATTAAAGATGCAATAAGGAACATCTTTAAAGATGAATCAGAAGCCCAGAAGAAGCCTCCCTCTCTCCCTCCCTCCCTCCTCCACCCTCTCTATCACTCCTTCCATCCTCCTTCTCTTTTTCAGTCCTCCAGCTTTGAAGTTCTCGACTTGCTTGTTATCTCAGACGATGGCATGCCAGGCAGACAGAGGGCAGAGCCTCACCACTTGTAGAATTTCCATTTGTTTCTCTCTCTCAACCCACCCCCACACCCCCACCCCCCACCCCCCACCCCCCGCCGCTGCGGTGCTGTCAAAAAATGTACATTGTGTATGCCTGCATGCGTGCATGTCATGTAATAGGATGGAAGAAGTGGTGTGTCAAATTCTCTGTTACCATGGCGATGCAATAATAAGATGCGTTGCCGTATTTAATGTTATCTAGCATGCACCGCTTGTCAAGATCCAGACAGATACTGCTTTGCCGGATTGGTCTGTTCCGCACTTGAAATGTCATTGAAAGCGCTGGCTTTAAAGTAATAATCCGCAACAGCTTCATATAAATAAATTGTACAAATAAACTGTACTAATTTCTCTACTCTCTATCACTGGTTGCTATAATACAATATTGTGTGTTTAACTGCACCAGTAAGAAAGACAACTCAACAACACATGCAAACAAAACTACACTACGTGTTTCAATGCTTAATGCGATGAAGTCACTGGCTTTGTTTACATGCACAGAGAAGCCAGATTAACCCAGCTACTCCAGTAACCTGGTTTTGGGTTGACATAGAATAACCCGGTTAAGCTCATAGTTTGATTATGAGAAACGTCTTATTCTTTTCACATCTGATTTTATGAGAAACACAGTTAAGACGGCTTTGTAGGGTCTTTGAAAATTAGGTCAGTTTTTCACTACCTATACATTTTACCTCATACTGAGATATTTTTCTTCAGCACCCCCTCAGCTAAATGGTCAGTCCCACTCAAATTCCATATTCTGCTCTCAAAGACATTTAGACATTAACGAAGAAAAAACACATAGTCATAGTCAAAACACACAAAACTTTCCAAATATATCCTCATTTTGGGGTCATCCCAGCTCTTGGGGACATCTGTCACAGCTTTAAACCATTTCCCGTGTACAATACAAAGCTTATGCCCATAATTTCTCCTAATACCCTGGTGGTGTCTTTACAGTCATTTATCCTTTCAGTTATAGACACAGATTTGGGGGGAGATAGGGAGACATGTCCCCCTTCAATATGACGATTAATTATTTCTACCCCACACATGCCTATATGTCTTAGTTGGTCACAAGCGGAAAGCTTCCCCTTTAAGAAATAACTTTCCCCCTTTAAACTGACAAACGTATTAGAGACTTGAGGCTGGGAGTCTAGTTGTAGGAGAAGGCAGCCAGGTTGGACAGACTGAAGGTAAGCTGTGAAACAGATGGTTCCGCACTTCACTGTGGGCTGGCTGTAACCTAGCCACTCAACACTGTTATACATATTATGAAAGCTGGAGAGAGAGTAGGTAACATTGCCAACTGTTGCACTACATTAACCTTAGCAAGCTATCGTTAACGTAATGTTATCCAGAGCTAGAAAACTAGATCCATCCAGCCATTCCCACATACTTTACTCATGTAAAATTTTATCTTTTGTTTGAATCTTGCTGATGAGGGAAGGAAAACTGAGTTACATTTAGATTACTACTATTCCCAAAGTATGTCAGTGTAATTTGCTGCCCAGGTTGGGGGAAGCAAATTAAAAGTAAAAGTAGTATTCCAATTTTATTTGCTCAATTTCAAAGCAGAGCTTTTGAATTGTGATTATTGCTACATTTCAATTGGTCAGTCGAATGTACAGATATAGCTTGATAGGAGCTAGATGTTCTCTGTTGTATACTCTTACAAAAATCACTGAGTGTTGGAGTAAAAGCAACCTATTTGTGTGCGGTCCTGTTGAGCATGGGAGTGTTTTGGTGGAGTGTAGTGACGGTCAGCAGTGTGTCTCTCCCCCCCCCCCCCCAAAGTTGAAACGAATTCTACGCCTACGCTTTCAGTTGCCACTTAGTGCAACAATTTCTCTTCATTGATGCAGAGTGGGACCTGACATAGTGCACTCTCACATGCTGACTTTGAGCGTCTTTTCTCAGAGTACACTTCTAAAAGTCTGTTTCCAGATGCACTCTGCCCGGCGTAGTGAAGTCAGTGCCCCTACATTTGAATCTGCAACTGTGATTGGTCCCCGAAGAAACAAGAAAAGAGTCTGTGTACCCTGTTTTGTTCTGATCCCATCATCATAGCTGAGTAAATGGATCATTTTACGGAGCTGAAATTGCAGTTTCTTCTAGTTTACAGCAAAACAATCTGACAAACCGCTCAAAAGTTATTGAGTGAAATGTGCATTATCATGCCAATTGGCATGACGGGACCCTGTGGCAGGGAAACATCTCACTCCTGTCACTTTTGGTTTTTGCCATCTGTGCAAACTCAGACTCAGGTTATGGGTACATTTTGATGTCAACAAAAAACATGGTGTTGGGCAGTACTTACTGCAGTACTTGCTGTAGGGAGCATTATTACTTCCTCTTATATTAGAGGTAACCTACTATTAATCAGTCAGAAAGCAGTAGCAGTAGCTGACCCCTGTATGTGTGGGCAAGAATATTCTGTTTACTGGTTTCTTCATGGCAACAGGGAGACTCAATCACAGGGTATCAAAGCTTAACCTGAATGAGACTGTAACCAGTGGCCGGGTTACTCCATGCATGTAAACATAGCCAATGACATACTGCCAATGCTCAATTTGATGACTCAATGGCATTTTCAATGAACTCCAAGTAAACACTGGCGCGTTGTACAGTACGCACATGAAGCAAATTCATATCAGCCTCGTCCATGTGCCTGGTACAAGGGTCTTGGATACGCTGCGCACTACTCCAGAGCCCTGGGTGCAACATGCAGTATTCAGATGCCCTGGCTCCGAATAAAGGCTTGAGGAGAGAGGGTATAGCCGGAGCCAGGGACAGTGACCCACATTCGGCAGCAGTGGCTCATCCCCAGCAGCTAGACGCCGCGTAGGAACACGGCAACTTCCTGACCTCAGCCTCTGCTTCCTGCCAGCCCCAGTGGTCTCTCCGCTCCGCGTCCCACGCCTCGCTGTCGCCGTCGGTGTCGGCTCGTCTCGTCCCGGCGCTTTTGATGGGCAATGTCAGCACCTCTCGCCACGGAGCGCGCGCGTTCAGATCGCATGACTCGGGCAGTGATGCCGCCGCCACGGGCCGGCTTGTCAGGACACATCGGGTGACAAGGAGAGCCGCTCTTTATCAGCGCTCATCTCCGATAATGGAGGAGAGGGGGAGGTCGGGGGAGTCTCCCAAATGCATTTCCGTGTCCGCAATGACAAAATAAGATGGAGCCTCTCTCATTAGGTTGCATGGGGTTGTACCACCAGTACTACCTTTACTGCTTTCTTTCTCTCTCTCTTTCTCTCTCTCTCTCTCTCTCTGTGACTCACTGTGAACAAGTTATTTAAGGTCAAGCAGCAGGGGGAGATAGTATTTACCATTGTGAGTTATAATGTGTGTGGATATCCTCTTAAAGGCCTTTGGCACAAACCACATAAGGGAGATATATGTGCCAGGATTTTAATGAAATGGGCTGTTTTTGAACTTGAGTTTTTTTTTTTTTTTTAGTGCCCAAAGAAAGTTGCATATCTCAGCTCTCCATGCGAGACAAAATGCAGCTTTTATGCAGCTTGGCTAATACCGAAGTAATGCAACTCTTTATAACCTTGAATAGGCAAGTTCAATAACGTTGTTCAAGTCATTTTCGTTTATATGCCAGAGAGACGGGAAACGCACAACTGATATTTGACTGACTCTCCCATATCCACCGAGGTTTTCTTTTTGGTTTACTCAGCATGTAGTGTAATGCTGGGTTTGCTTGGTATAAAAGCCCTTTAGTTTTCACTGAGAGACGCAATCACAAAGATGGCTAAAGAAAGACGATCAATGCCAATACTTTCTTTCAGTAATAATCTAAGCTGATCCAAGCACAAACAATTAAGAAATTCAACCCAACTCAACTCAAACCCTCCAAGTTCATTTGGGTTTTCTCAGGTTTGGCCATGAATGTCAAGCTCTAAATCTGGGTAAGCTCATTGCCAATGCAGGCTAATAAAAGTCAGATAGGCTCATATAAGGTGGTAACTGTTGTTTGAGTGTTGTCTCTAATTCTTATAGTCATGACATATTCGATTTCAGAAGCTTCACAAGTATGCACAAGCTATACATTCATTATGTATTCACATGTATCTGACTATTCATGGTTTTAATAGGTTTAATGTTATGCTTTTCCTTGATTAAAATTATATGTGGATGCTGTTATCCCAATTGGGCAATGTGTTAACATGAAAGTACAGGCTGAAGTAACACATTGGTATGATCAGGGCTTGTTTTCATTTGTAGCAACATAACCAAAGTTTTGAATGAACTCGTTCTGACAAAGTTGATTATGCTGGACCTTTGCGATGTGGTTAGGCTTTGTGGGACTTTTCTGAAAATTGTTTCATGCTGTACTGGTGTCACGTGATTTTCCAACCGTATGTTTGGAGAGAAAATCACTCTATTTTATGGGCTTATCGTCCATTCCCACTGTGAAGTATCAATGCGCAAGCCGTTTTACTCTAAATTACTTTCATTAATCCTTTGTAATTAAAATGATGTCAAATACTACAGAGTACTGTTCAGTCAATTTCCCTGCTCTGTTCTTTCCCACTGCTTAGAGTTCTAAACGCTTTGATCAAGAGTTACTCTACAGATTGGCAAAGGAAGCTCTGCATCTGCAGAAATGGTACAACATTATTTTGTCCAATCATTTGCACTGGTCTAATGAACAGTCTAATCTGGTAGCAAAGGCCTATTGTGTGTTTGCCAGGAAGTGTGTCAATGATTGGCAGGGTATGCAAATCTTCATTTCATTGTAACGAGTGAACCATGTGAACTTTTCTTTGCACTTTTCAATTTATACTGTGATAGGGTTAGCACTATAAAGATGATTGGCATGCTCATATAATTAGGAGCACAAGGTGGACCGCTGTGTGTGTGGGTGTGTGTGTGGGGGGGGGATTGTAGAATAGTTGGTAGCTCTAAGTATATACGCTACTGTATATAATCTGTTACGCAACGTATGAACAGGATATACGTGTATAGATATCATACAATGATGGGAAAAGGTGTTTGCCCCCAGTCTGTTTTTCTATATTTTTGCACATTTTCACATTGAATTTTGCCAGATCCTCATGCAGGTTGGTAATGTTATGTAGAGAGAGTCTGGGAGAAAAGATGACAAATGCTTGGTGCTTCTGATTTGCTTGTTGTGCAAAGTAATCAAACATGCAGTCCTCAGGTGTAAAACAGGTTGGCTTTTCTTAATTTGATTGCACAGGCTTATGTTAATTCTGTTATCCTCATGAATTCATTTTACTGTGCTCCAAATGAAACCGTTTTTAAATCTTTCTATCATCAGATGCGTTCTATTTCCAAACGCATTTCTCTGTTTTCAGTTTCTCAGGTTTATGTTCCCAATTTTAGCCTTAAAAGTCTGTCTTGCTGTACTTTAATTGAAATTGGGAAATAATTTGAAACCTCTCCATGTATAGACCCATGTTATTTTCTTTGCTGCCCCTTTCTGTAGTGTGACATTGTTTAGCCTATATGTATGCAAAACTAGTTTTGCCTATAATCAAATAACCCAGAAATAACCTGATGGTGATAATAATGACGACAGTATCAGCAAGACAATATCACTCTGTTGTGAGAGCAACCTAATTATAATATCCGGATCCAATGGTAAAGTTCCCCCTTGCGATGAAAACTGCTGATGAGTATTTCCAGGGGGCACCATAATTGTAAGTAGCCTTCCAGTATTGATATGAATGGGAGGAGAATTCTATTGTAAGCACTACCTGGTTACCATTATAAGGCCTGAGAAAGGCTTAAAGACAGAAAGAGATTAACTTTCTGACCATAACACACTGCTGGCCTTGGCTATGTAAGCACAAGAACGCCTTGATATAATGCTGCAGTTTGGGCAATGCTCCAAGATCATGACCTGGACTAGATCAGCACAAAAAAAGGAACAATTGTAACAAACAATCTGGTGCCACCAAATAAATCTCACAGTCTACAAATGAGTTTGGGAGGGGTGGCTTGCTGTCAATTTGTGACTTGTTGGATTTGTCTTAGACCCCCGAAATCCATTAGCTTCTTGGTGTTAATTGGATAATTAGGGCCAGCTGTCTCAATACTTTAGTTAACAATCAGAACTAATTTAAGCCAGCTTGGTGCAATATAAATCAGACCAACTTTCGCCATGACCATCAGAGTGAAATTGTGGCCGATTATCAAAACCAAGAACGGCAAGTCGATACTTGTGTCCTTGTGGAGAACGTTCTTCCCAAGTAGTCTTGGGGAGAACGATCTTCTCATGAAAGTAAGCACAGAGAAGCTTCCTTGCAATTTGAGATGGACTGTGCACTCCACATTGTGCGCGTGATTAATTAAGACACACAGCTGTTAATTTTCCCAGCTGTTAGCCGGCTCTGTACTGTAGACTACAGCGCTGCTCGCCATTGTCGCAATGAATCTCGGGGCTTTCAATTCGTTCTCGTCGGTCAAGTCACCATCCGATGCATCCTCGATATTTTGAGGTTGGCAAGGAAACTTCCAGGGTTTCTATCCGTCCTCCGTCCTGTCGTTCTTTTGATTTGGAATCGTGCTTCGGCGGTTAGATATTACGTAAAACGCTTCACGAAGGACACAAGAACGCACAAGAACGCGTATTGATAATCAGCCTGAGTCCACAGGTCCTAGACCAGGGATGGACAATCAAACACCACACCAGGTGATTTCACAGATTTGCACACCTTCAAGAGGAGGAATTAATAGGTGAAATCAACTGTGTACTGTTTGGTTGGAATGAAAACCTGCAGACTCTTGGCCCTCCATGGTTCACTGTTGTCGATCCTGTTCCAGAGGCATGCCATGGCCACAATCAATAGAAATTCCAAAGTTCCAAAGCCATTTTGAAGACTCATGGAACCACAGTCAGAAAGATTTTTGTCCAACTGGATAAAGTTTGGGACAGTGGTGAATCTTTTCAGGAGTGGCTGTCAAACTTTCTCTAAGACCAAATCGTTAAGAAAGTCACAAGAAAATCTAGAACGACTTCTAAGTATCAGACCTCTCTTGCCTTGGCCTACAGTCGGTGCTCATGACTCGATTATTAGAAACACACAGGGGAAAATGGATGATCCTCAAGACTGCTAGAACTATTTCTATAGACAGATGAGTCAAAAGTAGAACTTTTGGACCAACATGTGCCCTGTTATGTCTGGAGAAAACCAAACACTCCATTCCACAGTAGGAATCTCATACCAGCGGTCAAACATGTTGGCACTAGCGTCACGGTTTGGGGATTCTTTGCTGCATCAGGACCTGGAAAACCCACCATCATCGAAGGAACCATGATTTCAGGAAAAAAATGAGCTGAATCTGCGTATTGTGTGATATGAATGTGATCTGAAAGATACGAGCAAGTCTGCATCAGAATGGTTGAAGATTCAGAATTGCCTAGTCAAAGTCCAGACCTAAACCCTCAGTGAGATGATGCGGCAGGACTTAAAAACAAGCTGCTCATGCTCGAAAGCCCACAAATGTGCCTGATTTGAAGCGGCTCTGCATGATGAGTGGGCCAAAATTACCCCACGGCACTGTGTGAGACTGATTAATTCATCAGGAAGTGTTTGGTTGCGGTTATTGCTGCTTAAGGTGGTGTAATCAGTTACTGAGTCTAAGGGGGTGATTGCCTTCTCACACACAGGGGCTCTGGGTGTTGCATAACTTTCTTTAATTAAATGAGTATCAAAATCTGTTCACTCGGGGTCCCTTTTATCGAATGGCAGGTTTTGGCTGAAGATTGGATGACATTCGGTGTCAAAACTACATTAATGCAGAAAAAAAGGGGATAAAAATATATATATAGTGTATATATGTTGGTAGGCAGGTAGGTAGACATCCGACCCAAGGGGTTATCATATTTCTCATCAACATCAATTTTCTGTCCCTCTCCCTCCTCCATTAGATCATTTTCTATCTGCCCAAAGTAGCCCTCCTCCAACACACACGCACCCTTCTGTGGTTATCTTCAAAACCTTCAGGGGTTTAGGAGACAAGACCGAGATAAGCCATATTTTCCACCGCAGGCACTGCCGATTTACCTGCCCCTCCCTCTTTCGTGTTGTCACAAACAGACAGAAATTGGTCAGGTTTTATTGCTATCTCTCCCCCGACTCTTTCTTGCTCTTTTTATGATGCCCGCCAAGAGATTTTGCCCAGCCAATCTGTAGTAATGGACACAGCTCTGCCCAGCAGGAAGGATTGCGCTCCCCCAATACAGTTTCAAAGGAGGCAGTGGCGTGGAGAAGTTGGATTTTCCTACAACTATCTTTTCATTTTAATGATGTGCTCTCTGCCTCGAGGAGTGCTCTTTGCAGCTGTTATTTGCAAAGCTGAATTAACCTCAAATACTGTACACAAGGAGAAAGAGATGTGCGGGTTGCTACTCCTCTGATGGGAAAAACTCCTCATATCATATATGGTTGTATTAAATTCTTGATGCATATTGTGAGTTATCTAACACTGGATCTCATTTCATATTATTGGCGAAGACGGAGCGCAGGTCCCCTGTAATTTTCCATTTTGCATCGTTTATGATGTTAACATGGACCATTTGTGATGCCATATTTAGTCGGCAACTTGTATTCACTGTAAACACTGCTGTGAAATTGCATGAAGTCACAACACTGCTGAGAGGGACGAGTGAATGAGAAACAGAAGACAGTCATAAGATTGCATTCATGGCAGCATATTGTAGGCAGAGCCATGCTGTTCCATGCCAGGCATAAGTGCATGTTGGCAGCATTTCTACCGCTGTTATGCGGTGTGATGGGAATAATTGTAAATGAATAATGGGTAATATAGGAATATGCATTGTGAGCACAGGGGAAATTAGGCTAATGTTAAAGGAGGATATTTTGATGAGGGCGCGATTGGGTTAATGCGTATCCATAAAAGATGGCAGCATTTCAGGACTGCTAATCAAATGATTAGAAATGAATGAATTGCATTTTCCACCTCCTTCTGGAGGCGCAACCTGCCGGATACGCCATTTTGCCAGAGCCTGTCACATGTTTT
Organism: Centroberyx affinis; assembly: GCF_046629955.1. Taxonomy (NCBI): domain Eukaryota; kingdom Metazoa; phylum Chordata; class Actinopteri; order Beryciformes; family Berycidae; genus Centroberyx; species Centroberyx affinis. The sequence continues at coordinate 51,963 of NW_027280654.1, read as the reverse complement.
TACGCTAACCACGTTTCTGTTTTTTTAAATTGTCCATGTGTTTTGGCATACAGTCATACAGTGTCCATCAGATGACTAATACTGAGCAAAGTTATATTTGAAAGAGCTGTAGTGTTTTTTTCCATCATACTGAGAGAGAATAGCTCATCTTGGCTTCAGCTTGACACAACAGAAAAAGTCACATTTCTGGCCTTGTGATTCACTTTTGACATCAAGATGTATGTATTTTATTTAGCACAGACATTTGGACACTGAGTTGGCAAAGAGGCTCTTGGATCCACAGTGGGTCTTTTAAAGGAGAACTCTAAATGCAGGGCTACAGTAATTACCTTGAATGTAACAGAGTGTCCTGCCATCCAACCATAGGCTGGCCAATGCACTATTGGACTCCAACCACCACTCTGCAATATTTCCCAGGTGGCCTTACCTGCGGCTATGAGATAAGGCCAGGTCAATTTCCATGAATGCCAGCCCTGGGTAAATATCAGCCCACAGTTAGACTGCAGTGTTCTGGGTTATGGTTGGGCTTTATCGATATTACCATACACCCTCTGTCAAAACACGTATACATATGCACATACTGGCATACACACATAGTCTGCTTTTCTGTCCTTCACTTAATTGATGTTCTTCCAAAGACTTAAAATACATAGACACACTTGCTCAGAGAAGCATATGGAGAGGTAAAAATAGCTCCGAAATGAGTTTGATGGCAACACTTTTTACGATAATACTGCTCACTCATCACTAGCGATGGCTTTACATCTCCTCCTACCAACGTTATTTCATCCGTTTCATCCATTTTTTCAGCAACTCTAAATTGAAATGGACTTTCGATGTGATTTGCTTTCAAATCACGTCTGAAACAGTCACCTAAGAGCTATTTTTTGTATTTATTACTATCACAATACATGTCAAATGCTTGCTTGGAAATTGTCTCCAGAACTAGAATTTGGACATTTGAAATGTTGTTAAATAACTGATGTTGTATTATTTCTGCCATCTCTGCAAATATGATGCATGAGTAGAAGTCATGATGTGCCATTTCCTCTGTAAACATAATGTATACTGCAAGGGAGGGGGTTACATCGAGTTCAAAGGGAGTCCCACAGTGTTGCATCCTCGGCCCCTGGCTATTGCGATTTCTTATCTGCCTTAATAACGTTGCAGTGACATCTTACAACTGCAAACTGCATCTATATATGGACAATAATATGATCTACAACAATAGCCCGATAGCTTTACAGGCTACATACGGCAGGGCAGACTATCCCCCCCAGTCACCTGCATCTTTGCCCTGTGCAATCTAAGTGGGCCAAAGCAAAGCCCAGCTCTCCACACCGTCGAGTGTGAAACCTTTTTTTCTTTCATCTTCTTTTCTTTGTTCTTCTCGGGGGAGGAGCGGGCTCCAGAGTGGAGGTTCCCACTGCTGGAGGTTGTTATGTTAGGCTGATTTAAATTAGAATAATTTTGAGCACACTCCTCAAAATTGATGCCTCCCAGCAAACTAGGACAGATTTGTTATGGCCATTTGCTATGCCCTCCCATGCTCTTTAATGGCTGTTTAGCACTGCAGCCTCACAGATCTGTACAGAGTCGTGAACTCTTCCCTTTATTTATTTTTTTCCTTCTGCTTTTTTAAAGGAGAGTGGGCAGTCCACTCCTTGTCAAATATTTTATTCGATTTTGTGACAATGAACAACCCAACCAAAATGGGTACAGTATGAAACGGCAAAGTACGCCGTATGAAGAGGATTGGTAGCATATCCAAAAACATAATTCTCTTTGGCGGAGAGGTTTTAAGGACTTTGGTTGTCTTTGTTTATGCCAGTGTGGGAAGTGTTTTACTTAAGAAAGCAATTGCTTCTTGTTGTAGCACTAGAAAGCGTCCTACAGCAGTGGGACCAAGAGAGATGGAGAAGAGTGTTGTTATTTCAAGCTCGCGCTCGCAGGCTTTTCTCTACATTCTTATTGTTCTTAATTGTGGTGTTTTGGTCGACGTTGCCTCGGATCATTATTTTGTTCCTTCGTTTAAGCAAATACAAACAATGTAGCCATGTGTGTTCTGCAAGAAAGATGATACGGGAAGTTTAAACTACAAGTACGTGCATGGAGTTCAGTTAATTACTTCTCCATCAAGATAGCAGTTTTCTACCCACACACAAAGTGCCAGATGAATAAGTGCTGTAATAATCATTCAATATTACAACACACACAGAGAGTATAGGCAATTTGAAATAGATTTGATACCTGCCCATGTTTGGCAACATGAAAGGTGGTTGCATGTTTCAAAGCAATCTAGACATTGTAATATGCAGCGTGAGTGCTTTTTATTGCATGCATTAAAGCAAAGAAGGGCACAATTAATATAATGTTTGAAAATGCTTCTTTTTGCTTTACTATTTTATGATAATTCAGAAGAACTGAGGAGCGAGGAGCCTGTCAGAACGTGCGTCTGTGTGTTTGCATTTTTCATAGGGTCTGATGCCTTGAGTATTGATGATTGTGAACATGCTACCCATGTACACATCCAAGACATGCATAGTGTTTCCACAGGGAGGTCAGAGGGCAGGCTCAGCTACAGAGCAGCAGTCCTGCAGCTGGTAGGGATTCAGTGTCTTGCTCAAGGACACTTCAGCAGGACGGGTGCCCGGTTCCTCTGCTCACTACACCTCCCCGCTGTGTGATTTGTCATTCACTTCTACCTGCTCCTGCCTTGGAAAGTTGATCGCCTATCATTTCTGCAACCTTGTTTACATCAGACCCTCAGCCCTTTGAGACCCATGTTTGGAGATCAAATGGAGGAATATTTACAGCGGAGCAAAATTGTTCTGACAAGAAGATCATCCATTTGGGAACAGAACTACTGATAAAGCCAGCTACACTACTTTCTCCATGCTTCATACTGGCCTTTTCAGTGAGGTCGGCCGTATAAACATGATGGAGAGTGTCGGAATACGAGGACTAAAGAAATCAGCAAGCGCATTAATCAAGAAAAGATACTGTCAAAAATCATAGGATTGTAGAAGCTGCAAAGGTCAACCACCATATGACACCACACACAGGCTGTCAGCATTAATATTTTAACGACTGTAGGCCCATAGGCTTGGAATTGCTTTGCTTTACATCATGTTTTACATGTCTAAACCTGAGTCTTCTGGATATTTTGAATTTTACATGAAGTGTTATTTTCCGCGCATGGGATTCGATTTGCAATTCAATTTTTCAAACTGTTAGAGAATAGCTAAAACGTAAGCTCACCATATTAATCAAAAGACAGAAGAAATTACATGCAGTGCACAATATAAAGAGTATATCTACTATTCATAGTTCCTTTTACAGCTAAACTTGGCCACATGTCGGCAGTTCGTCATACTTAAAGTCTATTCATTAACACATAATGATACCTGTGTATGGGCTTAATGGCACTTATATGAATGTGTTAATAACCGAGTTTGACACAAAGTACAAGTATGCACAAGTATTGCTGCATTTGCTGTGTACTCAATTTATATACATGTGATGCATTTATGTCAGTGATCTTTTTTTTTTTTTACAACTAAAAAGTTTCATAGATTTGGCCTAAATGTCATAAAAGTAAGCCTACTAATGAATTCCATACACACATTATGCCATAGGTTTACACAGAGTGCATGCAACCATTTTTGCTTCTCCTGCAGGCAATATGAGATTATACATTCAAAATGATATCGCCTTCAAATCAATTCAGGATTTATCATTCATTTATTAAACACAGTTACCAGGCAACAGGCCTAAGCCTAGCAAGGCATCCGAGTGCATTTGTGCAGAATATTAGCAGTTCATTTACTTAAGGAAATTGCTACATGTCTCCAAAAGGAGGGTTAATTATTCCTCCTGGTGAATCTTGAGATAGACAGAAGTGTTGAAATTGAATTCCTCGAGAACGGCGGCGGGTTGTTTGGCTTCGGCTCGTATTCTCTCTCCGCCGCGGCAGATAGGTCGTGTAGAAATTCAGCTCTCGTCGCCCAGAACATCAGAGGCCTTTTTTGTGTGTCAGATGCCGTTTACCGGTCGTCTGTGTGTCGAGAAACACGATCTGTAACGCAGTGTGAAGTGCGCTGTTAATGTAAAATGAATGAATGGAAAACGAATGTCGACTTGTAGTACTCCTATATGACGAGGAAGTGCAAAACCACCGTCGCGGTGTGAAGTACACAGCATGCGCATTAACGTAATAAGCCGCAATGGTGCTGCCCTTATCATATGCTGCAGTTAATTGAAGCCTAATGAAACCAGCAGACCAAGGGGGGGGGGGGGGGGGGGGCTGGTGTTATGGGACCGGGAATGGGAAAACAAGCACTCTCTCTCTCTCTTTCTCTCTCTCTCTCTCTTTCAATTTCCCTCCCTATCCCTTCCAGACCGAGCAGTCCGGAGCCATGCAGCTTTGCGCCAGCCATTTCAAGTGGGCTAGACTTAGCTCCCTTAGTGGACCGTGGAGAGCTCTGTGTGGCGGAGCAAGCCAATTGGAACTGACAACAGGTCCCTAACACCCTCTCTCCCAGCCCCTCGGTCTCGCGGCTGTTGTGCGCCGCCTCCCTCAGGGGCCGCAGTATTATCTGGTGTCGAGGAGGAGGAGGAGGTTTTTTGGTTTACGGGGCTCGAACTCCTGGGTCCCGATTCTTTGCTTCCCGTCCCCCACTAATTGCGACGCTGTAGATTCACACCGATTTGTCGGGTATGGTCGCGGGAAGGAAATCTTTGCTCACAGGCAGAGATGAATCGAAACTTAAGACTCGCTCCTAAACAGCAGTGAGTGAGCGCTCTGTCCTGAGAGGGCAGAGAAATTTAGGTTCTGAGGACATTCCGTGATTTCAGGGTATTCAGGGATTTCAGGTGATGTAACACACCCTCCAGTGGCCATATTGGAGGTCTTCACGTCTTGGGCAACAATAGGCCCATCTGTCTAACTATCCCACTTCATTCCTCGCATCCTATCGCTTCTTGCAGTGCGATCGACTTGCGAGAAAGGTAGGATCCTGCACATTTACCCCCGCCGCTATGTTCCATTGTTCCTGCTTCTAGTAGGCAGCCAGGTCGCCAGAGTGCTCGGCCTCCCTGGAGCCCGCAGTGTGTAGCTTAATGGGTACTACATGGCAGGACGACTACCGGGGGTTAGGGGTTCAGATTCCCCCCGTGTGGCTGGAAGGATAGGTCATCACAACAACACCGCCACGGTTCTGTTCAAGACCCTCGATCTTCTGCTCGAAACTCGAAGTAACTTACTTTTCTATCAACACATTTGATGTAAAAATGTGGTGGACCGCGATGTTTGAGCTCCACAAACAGAAACCCCTTCCCTTCCCTTCCCTTCCCTTCCTCATTCATTTGGACATACAGTAGCAGTCTGAAATACAGTAGGAGATGAGAAGCAACAGAGAGAAGAGGCCTCATTTTCCTGCCCTACTTAGTTCTTTGATGTAGAGCGTCAAGTGTTTGGGAAAGAATGTTCCGTTGTTCCATCAAATATGAATTGTCTTTGAAGTCGATTATTTTGATGAGTCGTGCAGTTGCAATTTGAGTTGTGATCGGATAAACATATTTCCTTGTGCCAAGACCAAAAACACGCATCTACCTAGTAGGGAAGTATGCGCTAAATTATACTCTACAGCTCATTTCCTCATCATTGGCAATGTTAAAAAGCTGAACTGCTTGTGTGTTCCTGGGACTACAAGCTGTTTTTTTGTTTTTTTTATTATTATATTAGCAGCATCTTTGGTGCTCAGCGCTCATTGCTGTGGTGTTTCTGCCCTGCTCTTCCCAGAGACCACCTGTCAATCAAACAGTGTGTCCAGCACTGGGACGTCTTCCTCCTTGGATTTTCTGTTGATGCAGTTTCTCTCTCGGTGGCTATCGCTGCTCATGCCAACTACCCAGTTCTTCTTCTTCTGTTCATTTCCAAACAAACCGGAAACATAAAACACATCTGGATTTTTTTTCCCAGGAAAGATCTGCCAGACTCCAGGTGTTCAGAACCGCGAATGGAACTGGACAGATGTTGAATCGCTTTCGTGTTAAATCAATCAGCGATAGAGGGTAGCGCAACAGGAAAATGTCGCAGATTATAACTTTTAACGGCACAGCACATGTCAGTGACACCATTTGCGGCTGCTGATATACAGTAGATAACCTTTTCCAAATGCCGCTCCCCCTCCGTTCGGCGTGTTACCGAAAAAATGCAATTAACTCCGAGGCACTGCCGCACGCGGTGGTTCAGCGGGAAAATGTAAATTCTCAACCTCAATCAAATCAAACAAATTGAAAAGACAGTCTGTTTCGAACACCTGTGAAACACTGCTCATTTCATCGATGGTTGTTGTTTCGTTGTTTTTCCGATGACTTTTATTCTCTCTAGCTAAAAACAGTCTCACCTGTTCAGCCGGTGGTAACGTTCTACCCTCGGCTCAACTCTACACTCGACTCGACGGGACATAGATTTTCCGACCGTCCCGGGCCGTGACGGCGTCGGGGGATGTTCTTCCGGCTCGCCGCTCCCTCACATTTTCCACGCTCCTCTCCTTTTTTTTTTTTTTTTGGAAAGGGTGAGGAGGCTTCAGCGTTATTGTCGCTGTCACTGTTAATATCTGCACGGTTTATGCACACGTAATCGAAAGAGGAATAAAAGAGCACTCTGCGACTCTGCTTGTGAGCGTGTGAGAGAGAGGGTGTACATGTGTATCTGTTGGATGCGGGGGGTGGGGGGGGGGGGCAGACTCCATTGAAATTCAGGCCAGGCCCCGTCCCTCGTCCCCCCCCCCTCCCCAACCCCCGGCCCGTTGCGATTCTGGCCTTGGCTGCTTTTTGCTGAGTTTCCCGTTCCTGTCTGAGATTTATTATCTCCTACTCTGGCTGGTATTTTACAGTTTAATGACCAGCAATCGTTCCCATCATCAGGGTCAGTTACAATTACATCCACTTTGCCTCCGCCGAAGCAAAGCAAACTCGGTTAGCTGCCTCTGGGATCCTTTTTCGGGTTTAGAATTCCCAAGCCCGGTAAATTTGCTTTGAGTGTTAGATGAGGAATGATGGAGAATGATTAAAATCCAGAAATCCAAGCCCCCTGGACATATTATCCAGCTAGAAAAAAAAAAAAAAAATCTGTGTTTGTTTATAAGCTGTCCGGCATATAGCTGGACTCGGCCTTGCATCTGTAAAGGAGGCCCTGAAACTCACCACACCGCATGATATTCACAGTCAGAGGGAAAACGGCAGCATCAGCGGTAAAATGGCAAAAAAAAAAAGCCCCGGGGCACATCACAATCCTATATGAATTATATAGCATGTGCATGTTAACATTCTTCTCTCGCCAGATCGATCCGTTTAGCCCGCTTCCATTCTCGCCACAGCTAGTCTGCTGTGTTTTGGGATTTTTTTCCAAGTCGTTTTTTAATTAACTGAGCTTGACCAGGGACTCCTGTTGGAAATGAAGACATTGGGGGCTTTGCGCAAAGCCAGTAAAACCTGAAAAAAGAAATAAAACCGCTATAGGTGGATCTGGGGGTATCAAGAATTCCAATGCATTGTTATGTAAATGGGGATATAAACTTGAAACTGAAGATTTTTTGAATTTCATTAGATATATGAATTCATCTTGAGCAGGTTGTCATATGTACATATATACTATCTCTATTTCTCTCTCACTCTCTCACACTCACTCACACACACACATCTATCAGACCAAATAGCGTACACTTCTCCAGAAGCAAAGATTGGACAAAAGTAAAAAAAAAAAAAAAAAAAAAAAGAGTATTGTGATATATTGTCGTGCGCCGCTCATCACTCCTCACCTGCCTCTTCCTCACATCTGTTTTCGTCTCCCGACCGTTTCTCCCGTCCTTTCATTTCTCCTCTCCTCTAATCTATCCCATCATCCCCTCTGATTGTTGTCCGCCTCCTCTCCCCATCACAGGACGGGGGGGAAAGAAAAAAGAACACACACACACACACACACACACACACACTTCAGTTCTTTTGACACCGGAGATCAGGGCTGACAAATCGTCTCCTTTAGCAGCAACATTCAAACACAATCACGTTAATTTTGTTTTGAGAGAAGGCGAGGGGACATGAATAATGAGTAAGCCCTGGCTGGCCCTGTTTTCCCTGTTGCAGAAGCCAAGCTTGAGGTTGTAGAAACACTTAATTTTCTATAATGAAGGGTTAGACACACACACCACACACACAGCCTGAAGATATAGACCTTATCCATTCTATAACAATATAGCCAGTGATGTAGTGGAGGCAAAATTCACGTTTTTTTTATTTGCAGAATAGAGTTTTCATTTCCAGGCTCACATCAATCTTTCTAACGTCAATTCATAATATAGATTGTATCAAGCTGATGTCATTTACATGAAGACAGGGCCGTTCAGGGAAAAATATACGAATGGTTTTCTGGAAATGATCGGTGGTTCTTTGCCTTTTTAATGATCACCAACTGCAGATTATAGTCACCCACCTTTTGATTTACTACTATAACAATATACCAATATATCCTAACGATTGGTATGTTGGCCAGAGAAAGTATTATTATCTTATTGCTCATGGCCCGTTGTCTTACCCAGACCCAGTGTGGACTTAAAGGCAGCCTGTTTCAAAGAGGCATTTGTATGGTGTGTATGTCCACACAGTGAACTTGTGTTTTTTTGTTTTTTTTTCCCCTTATTAAAAATTATATTCGGGACTGGGCTCGAAGCATTTGCGAGTGAAGTGCCAAAACCCCGACCGGAATGACGCCTGCTATCTGGCCGGCTATCCGTCGGGGGGCGTTCACGCTCCCAAGAGGCACCCCGAAAAAAACCCATCCCATCCCAGCTCGCTAAAACTCGGGTTGAAGCCAGCGCGGGTGCTAAAGTGTTTACTGCCCACCTCCGTGACTCTAATCTAATTAAAAATAATGGCTCGGGGAGTCTAGACGGACCTGTGTGACCCGGCATTAGCGCGGGGCTTGATTCATAGGGTCGGTGATTTATTCAACAACAGCAAGGAGATGGGGAAGCGTTTCAGACAACGGCTAATGCCTATAGTTTTTTTTTTTGTCCGAGCGACACCTCATCAGCAGAAACACCCCTTGACACCGTTGCGTTCAAACGCCGCCCCGGAAATATCGGAATTTTTCAAATTCAGCGCACGTGGATTGTAAATAACGCTGTGCATTTTCTGTGATCGTTTCTGAGATGCAACGTTTAATAGCCGATTGACGGTAAAAGTGAACTATGCAGCAACTTTTGGACAATAAGTGACTCCGATTGCCTGATGCACATGTTCTCCTTTTCGCTCTGCCGCTGCAGCCCATAAAGCCCCCTTTCCACTTGAAGTGAGTAAGCAGCTCTGTGATGCTTGATTTTCTAAAATAAAACAGCCACCCAACAGCCTTTTGACACAGCGTCTTTACATCTTTCTCGAGAGCGGCATACGATCCTCGAAAGATGATGGGAGGCCTAAGAATTGGGTTTTTTTTTTTTTTTGGTTTTTTTTTCTGAGCCTACCTCCATGAATTTGAATCTAGCTGAATTGAAATGAATTCGCTCGGCTTTTCTGCCAAGTGGAAATCGAGCCAAGACGGCGAAGAAACACGATCTCCTAGCCCTTACCATGTATTTTACCCCGCATTTTCAATTTGGGGTTCCTTTTGACAGTTATTCCCTTTGCTTTCCCTCTCCTTTTTTTTCGTTGTTTACCCCACAGAAAAGTTACACATAGAATTTGAATTGCTCTCTGTACACATGGCAGGAGGAGAGAGAGATTTTTTTTTTTTCCCCCCAGGTATCGCTAACGCCGTATGCATATTAGCTGATCCATGAAAACGACACTGACGCGAGGCTGGAAAAACGGGGAAGACGTTGGGTGACTGAAACCGTGCTCTCGTGGGACGGCGGGGATGTGATTGCACACTGCCTGTCGCAAGCGATGCCCGTCAACATACAGGAAGACGGTATCTGCATTCAGAGCGCCCCCCCCTCCCCCCTCCCCCCTCCCCCCTCCCCTCTTTATTTAGCTTCCTCGGCTCAAAGAGTCGGAAAGGGGCCGGAGAGGGCAGACTCCTCATCAGCTTTTTAACTGGAGGCACAGTCGGCCGGATCATTTGGCAGAGCGAGGCAATTAGAGTGGCGGGGTGAGAAGACGAGGGGGGAGGAAGAGTGAGCACACAAGGGAAAGAGACGGGGAGGAGCGGAGGGAAGGGTCTCGAGGACGACGGAGGGGGGAACTGGAGCGGAGCGATTTAAATGGAGCCCGGGGAAGTACATTAAGGTGGGGTTGACGCGAGGACAGGTCGGGGGGGGGGTGGGGGGGGGTGGGCGATGATTACGCGCTCAACGTGACGTGGGGGATGATTCACTTCGCTTCCCCCCCCCCCCCCCCCCCCCGCCTTTTCAATTCGGTTCAATTTGGTGGGCTTCGTTGGCGTGACGTTTGACATGTGCCCGCCAAAGCAAGTTGGGAAATTGCTCCTAATGATCGCGAAAGAAAGACAGCGGCAGAAATTGATAAAAAAAAAAAAAATCACCACAAGATACACATCTTAGTCGCCAGGCAAAAACATATGATAGCTTTTGCATCTCTTTTAGCTAGACGACTTATACTGCTTAAATGGAAGGACAAATTCCCTCCAACCTGTAAGCTATGGATTAAAGACATTATGCATCATTTGATGCTGGAGAAAATGTACTATTCTACAAGAGGGTGTGCTCAGAAGTTTTATGCTATATGGCAACCATTTTTGCCACTGATATTGTAGTTTTGTAATACTGACCCCATATTATATATGGCTTACTTGTTTACTGTTTGTAACTTTTAAATTTTATATATTTTTTGTATGTTTTTCTTAGCACTCATTATTTATTATTATTATTATTTTTTTTTTTATCGTTTATTGTATCTGTGGTTTATTGCATTTTGTATGACTTTAAATACCAATAAAAAGACCTTGAGCAAAAAAAAGAAAAAGAAATTGATAATAATCTGCATAGATCAAAGCCTCAACGTGGATTAAAAAAATCAAATAAAGCATACGGTTAGAGGTAGTGGAAAAATGAGGAGAGACGGCATGTAAAGGGTAAAATGACACGTGCAATATCGTATTTCATATTATATAATACTTTTATACGCCTCTCTTTTATCCTGTCTTGTTCAGTTGAGGTCCCACTGGTCGTCCCTGTTGTGACAGGAGGCTGCATGTTGAGCAGTCGGCGCTGCTTTCTGTCTTTTCCCCGAGAATAAAGAGCGGTGGTTGCTTGCGAGATTGTGGAGATACAGGGCAGCATCTTTTGAAAAGAATGTCCCTCTGATGTTCAATACATTTTGGACACTCTGTTAGGAGGAGGTGAATTTCTGGTTCTATCGCTCCGTCATCACATTGGCAGCATAACGTGTTTTGCGGTTAAGGTCTGTCTCCTCTCTGTGCCCCGGCTGTTCTCGCTCTGCCTGTACGCTGTCAAGGTCTTTTCTTTCCATTTTCTTCGCCTGTTGCTGTGGCCGGAGAGTCCGCCACAAAAGACACTGGCTGTTTAGGACCAAATATTCCTCAAGGTTAAGTAAGTAATGAGTAATGCATTTTCGTTTTCCTTTGGATAGATTTTGTTTTGCCGGAACTTTTGGAGTGATAAAATAGTTGCCAAGTTGGCGTGAGTGGACTCTGTGTTCAACTTTTGGTAGGTAAGTGCTTTATAAAGGTATGAGGCAGGGTGACTTGTATTGATATATGACTGCAGAATTTGGCATGGCATAAAACAGTCCCTCTTTTATTTATCTGCCTCCTCTTGTCGCATGAATCACTTCAGGACTTCCAAGAAACACTCAATTTTAAGAAGAACTATTTTGACTCAGACTTGACTTTTTCCTTCCTATCTAAAAATGTAAAAATAAGGTAATTGGTTTATTTTCTCTCCAGCATGAGAAACAATTTACGGGATTTCACCTGTAGAAACCTATGTGATGGTCCTCAAATTCCTATGCATTGATTCATTGAACGTTGAAGGGTGTAGTACAGTTCAGAATCATATTTTTTGCCTTTTGGAAAGACATGTACACTGTTTCTTGCCTATTTTGGTCTTGCTCTTGAACAGGACTCGATTTGCTCAGGTCCGGTTCTTGACTTGGTCTCGACCCCCTTTGGACCCAGTCTTGACTCGAACTCGACTGGACATGGTCTTGGAATTACTTTGGACTCCACTAAGGTCGTCTTGACTACAGCGCTGGCTTACAGAATGCAAGACTTGTCATTTGGATATAAATACTCACAGGGACGAGTATGTCTGATTGGAGATTGGCTAAAACGTTGACTTGCTCCCAGAGCTCTATAGATAGAACAGCTCCTCGGTCTCCTCGTCAGTAGAAGGAAGCCTGGTGACATCGCAGCTCGTCTACAGGTGGCATCCATCTTGGGGAGCCTGAAATGGCCCACAGTGCATTAAAAGGAGGCCGGAGTCGGTGGGACTGCATCAGTAGCCGTCTGCTCCATTTGCTGTCTTTTAGGGAGATGGCCTTCCATTTCACAGGGGGGGGGGGGGGGGTGTAAGAAAATCCCATTAATGTTGTAGGGCCTGGTCAATACAGGCCTTGAACAAATACCAGTGCTATCAAAGGCCATGTTTGAGCAAGCTAGTCATCTGCGCTACATATTCCCACCATGCGTTTGCATAGAGAAACCTTCACTTTCTATCTAGTAAACGTTTAATGAAATAGCTTTGGGACCTGGAGAGTAAAAGTGATAGGGAGCTGACTGAAAAGAAAGAGGAGTGAAAGAAGTCTTTTTTAACTGACGGGGCCTTCTTGTACTAGCATTGAAAGACAAACCGGTTAGAGACGGGAAATGACACTATTTGCCTGCCAATATCCAGCATACCCAGTCTTTTCCTTGCATAATCACCGAGATGATTGCTAGGAGGAATACATCAAGCTTCATGCCAGGGCCAGTCAGAAACATCTGACCCAAATCACAGGAAAAATGTTTTTCCTCCATGGTTTTATTTCCCGTCACTCCTCCGCTCTTCTTTACGCCCGCTGACATTCAGTATGCAGTGGATAGAATCTGATATTTCATTGATCTTCAAAAGTGCTCCACCTGACATTTATATCTTCTTGAAATTAATATATGGCATTATTGTTTCTGCTCTCTGGCGAAAGGGCAGAGGAATGAGAATGCACACAAAGATGGAGGGAGAACCTCTATGAACTGCATAAAAATAATACAATTCTCACCAGCCACTAAATTTCACCACTTTTTTCCCCAGGTAAGTACAAAGGAGACCATTGCTGAGAAGCTTGGCACCCAGTACTGGCCTCTACGCTGCATTTTACATTGTGTGCCACTAGGTCGGATTTGACAGGGAATCCGCTAGATTGCTTTACGGCACAAAGGGACATTATGTTATTGCACAAAGCAGGGAGGTGGCGCTGTTCTTCCAGCACAAACAGAGCTAAAGTTTCTTGCAATGGCAGAAGGTTGAAGGACTGAAGGGCCTCCAACATGTTTATCCTCTTCAATAAAGCCAGAGAAAGAGCTTCCAGTCCAAGTCGCTGCACTGAGATCCGGATGTAAACATTGTAGCCTTGTAAACATTCAAAATGAATTCTTTCGAAAAGGCAATAAATTTATTCAACAAAGTCATGGGGTCTAACAACATACACCATGTCTGCTCGAGTGAAATTATGAATGTAAACAAATCCACGTTGTTTACATGTCATTTTGACCAAGGGACCTCTCCAGGATGTTTGCAGTGCAAACTAAGTGTGCAGGTGCAACCTCCATAAACACACTATTGGCATGCATGTGACACCAGTGCTCAAAACGCATACAAAATCTGCGAATGTCCATGTTATATATACAAGACTTCCTGATTACTGCATCAACTTTCATTGTGTTGTTGGCATAGAGCATTCTGTAATATACTGTTGCTGAGGCATGTCTCTACCTGGGGGCAGCGGTATCCTAAAGGTTAGAGAGGCAGGCTTGTTACCAGAAGGTTGCAGGCTTGGAAGACTACTACTGTCAAGATGCCCTTGAGCAAGGCATTCAATCCCCAGTGGTAGAAGACTGTGGTTGTACTGGACAACTTCCAGTGTGAATGTGAAGCAGGGTGTTGCTGGAAAAAAGTAAGCATCCTCAGTCGATTTTCCCTGGATAAATAAAGGTTAGAAATACATATACACCTGTCTGTTGAGGAGCTGAAAGCCTTCATAGCACAAATCTATCGAGCATGTGGATAAGCTGATCATAACCCGTGATTCCTGATATGGCAAATGTATAGGAAAGGAAAAGTACGCTGCCTTTTTGGCGACAGAGATACACAATCACACTACAGTATGTGCATTCTGATGAGATGCCCGCGGAGAGACCGACAGAATTGCCTGTATATCTGGGAATTACGTTGTCAGTAATTGCCCTGGTGAGAACTTTATAAGTTCAAGTTATGGATCGCTGCTAACCTTCAGTCCAAATAACAATATCCCCAGCAGGTTGGAGGCTGCAGCATTAATGACGGCCCTGCACCTGGTGAAGGCTATCTTTGCAGCAAGGAAAAATATCTTAATATAATATTTTAACAATTTGAATAAACTAATTAATCAAAAAATACAATTTGCTAGATTAGCAAACAATTTGGGTGCATTAAACCCAAACACATACAGCTTAAATATTAGTTAATTTAACCAAGTCATTATAGATAGAATGAGCTGCTGTTGTCAATTAATTATGAACAGTACACAGAGTGGCTGAGCAGGCTCATCCATGCACAAGAGGGACAGATGGCCGGTCTTGGGCCATCAAATGGCCTCCACATAGGGTTTGAAAGTTCACTTCCTATCTATCCTATTATATGGGCTCTTAATACTGAAAATTTTGCTTGCGTGTGTGTTTTCAAGAGGACGATGTTTGGTTGTATAGGGACGTTGGCTGCAGTGCTCTGCACCATCAAGAGCCAGACTGACGCTTTGTCTATACCAATCCTCTTCTTTTAATTATTCCAATCCACCTGCCGTCCACAAGTATACGCCCTCTAGAAGCGATGTTGAAATACAATTTCAGCATGCCGAACACATTTGGTGAAAGTGTCTTCAACTAAAGTATCTACTAACTTCAATATTGAATTCAATCTTTTGCAACAGTGTCGAAGTGGTATGAAATTTGATGAAATTTGATGAAATTCGATGAAATTCTGCGGCCATATCGTCCATCTAGGCCCCTTAGGTCCACCGATCAAGGGGCTCTTATCTGCCCCTCGTACTAAATCAAAGTCTAAGGGCAATTGAGCCTTTGCTGTAGCTGCCCCAAGACTATGGAATCACATTCCTTTTAACATCAGATCAGTTGAATCCGTTGATTCATTTAAGACACAACTAAAAATATATGAATTGTGAAAGTATCTGAATTGTTGTTTTGTCATTTTACATCTTTTCACGTATGTGTGTGTCATTGCGCGTTTCTCTTCTGTACAGCACTTTTAACAAGTCCAAGCACTGTAAAGCACTTTGGAACAAACTTATTTTGTGTTAAAGCGCTCTATGAATAAAGTTGACTTGACTAGTATCTGAATATTGGTTAGTATAACAGCGGTAGTGCCACATGGGTAATTCCTGGGTAAAGCCTGGCTCGATGCAGGTGTGTCCCTACCACATAATTCATTAAATTCTGAGATGTTTTGCATATTAGATGACAGACAGCAGCAGCAATCTGTTCAGAGAGGGGGTCTGTCTGAAGAGAATATGCCATTTGATTGCTAATGATGTGTCGAAACTGTTTGTCAAGACGGCAGTACGGGATGAAATGGTAAATTCTTTGGTCCACGTTTTTTTTTTTTTTCCCTCTCTTTTGATTTTTTTTAGGCATTCTGCATCATCCCTCGAAAATGCCGCGGGGTAGTTTTTCATCCAGTCCTCAGCTTACCTTACCTTTGCCTCAACTGATTTCCCAGATCGTTTGCATCTTCCTTTAGGCGTGTGTTTGAACTGAATAAGTGGCGCACCCGATTAAACTCGCTGATGAGGAGGGCACTTTTAGAGGCAGAGAATGGCAGCCTTGGCCATGAGAAAGGGAGCAAGAATCTGTGTGTATTTTTTTTTTCCTGCCAAGGTCAGACGCCAGCTTGTTGTGCTCATGAATAACGAATACGTCCTGGAAGGTTCTCAGATGCCTGACACGATATTGCAAAAGCCAGCGATTCCATTTGCTGTTCATGAACTTTATGAGACTCTTTTATATTTGCCACAGAGGTAGTCCCCGTGGGAAAAAGAATGAAAAAGCTGAAGAAGAAGAAAAAAAATGAAGCAAAGCTGAAGAAGCAGATGCAAAACATGTCGTTTGCTCTGAGAACTTGCTGAAAATGAAAATAATAAATAAGAATATTAAAAGAAAAAGAAGTCATTCTGTTTACTTTGTAGTGTGCGGTGAACATATTTATGTCATACGTGTACCTTTTGTAAAGACTTACGCTCAGGATTAGGAATGTAGTCCTGTTAGTGCCGTAAGCAAAATTGCATGATATCCTTGGTCCCATGGCAACACCAAATTCCTTGAAATAATAAGGGTCCCCAAATAATAAGAAGTTCATGGTAAGCACGCATTCAGTAAGGGCTAGCAGAAATTCAGTACTTTGGAATGGATGTGCTTCCAGTAGTAGTACAGTAGTAGTGAAGGCCATGCCATCTTTACACAGCAGAGGCGAGATGGAATTAATCATGATCAGTAAACTTTCCACAAGCATTCTTTATCCACATTTTACCTGGTACGATCATCTTCACACCTCAAGTAGACGTTGGTTTCCCGTCAGTTTCCCCTTACGCACATGTGATGAAGTGCTTGTGGCAGCGTGAGATGGTTACCATAGCCACCGCAGCATTTGCACAGGCATTTCTCAGAAGAAATACCGGGTCAGATCTAGCTTTTTCTCCCAGGTCGTGGGTCGGGTCCTTTTGGCGTCTTCACACAGAAATCAACCCCAGGTCCGATCCACCAATAGATTGGTAGAAATGCTCGGTAAAGACGACTCGGGTATACAAACTCCTGATGATGACTTGACACTCTCCTTTTGTCTCCATGCGGTCCACGGGGTATTATGGAAGAGACGAGAAATTTACAAGCCTTTTAAAAGGAGTCAACAGAAGCAGGTACTGTATATTCTCTGCCAGGAAACTATTTCCAGAGACTACTGGTCTGTCTGGAGAACTGCCAGCGTATACCCCGTATATCTTAGGCAGGTAATGACAGCTATATGGGCATGTTATTTCTTTGTAATGTCATCTTTCTCAAAATACCATTTCAAGGTGTCTCTTATTTTCATTTGAAACCATGCGGAGGGGCCTCTAGAAAGTTTCGCTCAACTCGCGGAGCATTTCCACTCATCACTTCTGTTCAGAATGCAGGCAGCACAAGCCAGCTCTCAAGCCCGCATAAGCACAAAGATGTTCAAGTAGAGCCTCTTTGTTTGGGTCTCGGGCATTATTGGTTGCCGTATATTCATGCTTCTCTCTTGAGGGATGTCTTTCTCTACCAATGCGATATACAGTAGGTGTACAGGGAGGCATTCCTGTGCCTAGGGGAAATAAAGGTAGATTTGCATTTGAAAGGGGAAGATCTGCAGGGTAAGGGTATGTCAGATAGCTCAGAGCTGCTCTCAGGAGTATTGCTGTCATTTGTAGCAGGATAATTGACATCATTCACAAGACTGCTGCCAGCACTGTGTCAGACGAGTTCTTTTTTGCCTCAGTAATCTGAGGTGAAAAGAAAATCAACTGTAGGAGGGGCAAAAGAAAGCTCGTTGCGTAATGCTGCTGTGCGCGAATCAAGGATGGATGGTTTTTCTTGCCTGCAGGTCCAGCAAGGATCCGCGTTGTTGCTTTTCCTCCTGGCTGGGGCATGACCTGTCTGGGGCACTGATTGATCATCTAAAAAAGTAACTTTAACGGTTGCAGCTGTACGTGTTGCTAGCAGCTTTAATAATTTTGTCTTCTTAGTCCAGGTTGCATAGAAAGCATGGTCTCGACATTGTATGGAGTTTAGATAGAAACCATTTATGCTCATGGGTGTATTGGACATCACCATTTCCATTGTATCCCACTGTTAACATATTAACATCTAAGTATTTTTGATTTTGTGATCAACTTATTCTGAGTGTTGTTTTGTCATATAAGGCTGTTTTTTTTATATAATTGGATGATTCATTTTTGGCTGATTGTTTAATGTCGCAGTCATTTTGTTTGGATTGTGGTTTACTGAATTGATATTTTTCACTTCTGAAACATTAGTTTACATATTTTGAAGCTGTAAAAATTTGATTACATTTGTTATGTCTGTAAACACTGGAGAGAGCCAGACCTGTATTTTGACAGGATTAAGAAAGTCCAACTCTTCAGATGGTCATACACATTTTATATTGTTTGTTCCATCCATATATTATATATACAATGACTCACTCTTTTTTTTTTTAGCAACACCCTGCTTCACATTCATAGTTACAAACTTAGCATTTCACCTTAAAACCCAGGTTCAAATGGGTCCAAATGTTTTGGGCACTCGGTCTGAAATGGATCTATACTTCCAAACGACCATATGTGGAAGGGACGGCACTGACTACCATTAATGGTGGTCAAGAAAAGACTGATTATTCCCCGTTGAAGACTGATGATGCCAGCTCCTTGGTATCCAGAACACTTGAGGACGTTTTTCAGATTTTACCCTCATCGAGAATGCGGCCACAGTCCACTTTTCATCATCTTTTCATGCCCTAATATCCTCCTAATATCCCCAGTTCAAGAGACTTACATTTTGAATGTCCCAAGTTGGCCCGAATTGCAGCCGGATAACCTTTGGTACTGGAAGATCTTCAATATGACTTTTGAGTCCATGAATGTCTTGCATCGCAAACTTTTAATATGCATTGCGTTTCTTTTCATGACTAAACAGAGGGAAGGATTATTAATTTGATTTAAAGATGGTACGTGTAGCATCAGTATATCATTGTCAAATTAATTGTGATACCTTAGTATAATTACCATAAACAAATGAGACCATGGCGGGGATGATTGGTAGGCTCTATTTCATGCCAGTGGTATTGTTAGTGGTGGTGTTTCTCCAAATTTAGACCACATTTCCCATTGATTCTTGTCACAAAGAGGATATTGCTTCTTTGGTCAAAGCTTTTCTCTCTGGCTTTACTGAAGAGGACAAACATGTTGGAAGTGATTTTTCCATCGACCTTTCACTCCTTCCGCCATCTTGCCAGAAACTCTGAAAGCTTTAGCTCTGTTTGCTCTGGAAGAACAGCGCCCTCTTCCTGTTTTGTGCCGTAAAGCAATCCATCAGATTTCCCGCCAAATCTGACCTGGTGGCACACAATGTAAAATGCCAATCTTCTCTGAGACAGTCTCATTTGTTTACTGTAATTATACTAATGTCTCAAAATTAATGTAGTCATTTCATTTCATTTCAATGTTTATTTGAATAGGGCATATAATACATAGACACAGAATATTTAAACGAAAATAGTCTGATGTCTTAATCATAACATTTATAGCCTAAGCTAATTTGCAATGTTTGTCCTTAGATGGGCTTTTTAAAACACTGTTAAAAACAGATATACAATACAACAGAGATAGAATACAAACACAAAAGAACATTGTCAACATAAGACAGATAGTACAAAAAAAAAAAAGAAAGAACATTGCCTGATATAAGAAAAGAAAACAAGGATGATTGATGGATTGTAACATGCTACATGTAGCACCTTTTAAATATGAATTATTTTAACACCATTTTATTTATCTTACAAGCTAAATCCATGTATGATCGCTTTTCCGTGTCTATATATTAGAGATGCACCGATTGCAATTTTCTTGGCCGATTCCGATTTCCGATTTTTTAAAAGTCTGACCTGCCGATTCCGATTTTGGCCGATTCCGATTTTCTTTCTAAGAACTATAATTGACAGCACACACAAACATTTTTATAACTTTTCTTTAATTGAAAATTAAAATTCAATTGTATGTTCATAATAAAACATTGACTATTAATAACTTACATTTTCTCCAAAACTGCACCAGGTTACAGGACCTTCTCTCACTCTCACTCAAACAAATCTCAAAATAAAAAAGTGCTCCAGGTTACTGGACAGAGCTTTTTTGAACAAATAAAATCCAAATGAAAATGAATTGCAGTATATCCCACTTAATACTTTCCCGAAAGAAAACAGGTGCAACAGATCTATATAACAACACACGGACTATTACTATTATGGACTATTATACAACAGGTAGTTCCGACCAAGCAATCTGATTGATCAACTAGACATTTAGAACGTGATCAAATCAGCATGACAGCACACCTAGCCGTGCTCATCACTAAATATTACTCCGCCATATTATCATACAATATATTTAAATATAACGCTACGCTAACTCTGTTCAGCCTTGATGTTACCAGACGCTCTGCCATCCATCAGCTGTGCCGGTGAGTCGGTGACACGGCGCTACTAGCTTAAAAATACATGTGAAGTTCGCGGACATAGTAGCTAAATCTGTCCATGGAAAAATTATTTTTTTCAGCAGATATCTTAGTTACAACAAGATTGAGCTAGCAAGGCAGTTTTGTGTTTATATGTGTGGTATTTATTCAGTTTGGGAAATCCCGCGATCTCTAGAAAGCATTAGCTCAAGTTGGCTGGCTGACTCAACAGGGACTAGAAATCGTCTCTGTTGCTAGGTCGTTACTAAGGCTCCGCCTACTTGCTGGAGTAGTAAACTAGGTTCCATTACATAGGAGTCTACTGACGTGACTGATTGTTTTCCAGTTATTAGTCAGACCTCATGTATTTCCAGGGAACGGAGATAACACTAGCAAAACGTTTTTTATTTTGAGAGCGAATTGCCCCACGATATGAATACATTTTGTTTGTATCTTTTATTTTGTTGGTAACTGTTGTATAATCGCAATATTACACCCGAGGGTGTGCGTTACCGTCATTATTGGCACGACAGTGATGCGGTCAGGACCGAGGCGCTTGCGCCGAGGTCCGTAAGCATCACGGTAACGCACACCCTCTCGTGTAATATTGCTTAATTACAGCGGAGTTTTTACTGTTGTCTTAAATTTGACCGGCACAGAATCGGATATATGAGACTGATCGGCCGGTCACCGGTCATGGCCGATCAGCTGAAAACCGGCCGATTCCGGTCACCGGCCGATCGATCGGTGCATCTCTACTATATATGACAGGATGCTAAATGCGGCATTGTTTGGTTATTATTTATTTACTTATTTCATGCGGCGGCATCATTGCTGTGATCGTGTGAGTGTGTGTCCCCGGAGAGGGATGACTTTCCTCTCTTCCACTCCTGGATTTGTGTGGGTGGGAGTCCCGAGAGAGAGAGAGAGAGAGAGCCGGTATTCCTTGCAGCTGTCCAACGTGAAATAGAAGTTCCTTAGGGGAGAAGTTGAGAACATGGGGAGCGCTGACAACACCCCCTCCACCCCCCCCTCCACCTGAAAGGATCTTTGAATTCAATCTGCCACTGTCGGCACCTGAAAGGGAAGCTCAGTAGCACACCATTACATTGTAATCACCGGCTGGTCATGTGAGGCGGCCCCGCCATCTCGTGCTCGCTGCTTGATCTTCTCACTGGTACAGTATACAGAAAGCTAACAGCCGTCCATTGCTCCTCCTGAACTTTCAATTTTTACCCTGAACCGTGGCCAAAATATCATTATATGTATATGCAAAGTGATTTGAACTCTGGAAATGTCAGCAACTAGGTTTCAGCGCGGCCCCCTCCGATTTTCTTCCTCCCTGCATCTGTTGGCAGGTCTGAGTTCCGCGCGCCTTATCAAATAAATTGGACAGTGGCTATTTCCCCGATTGCCTCCGCAGAAAGGTTCTGGCTCACCCGAGGGTCCTCTCTCGCTCGTGGCTCTGGCTGATGGGAAAACTACTTAGAATAATTGTCCTCCAGAAGGACGCCTTCCCAGCCAACGCTGTCGCCTCCATGCCGCTGCGTGCATGTGCATCCCTGTGTGTTGTGTGTTGTGTGTGTGTGTGTGTGAGAGAGACAGAGAGAGAAAGAGCAGGGGGGCTTATTTTCTAAGGTTATGTGTCAGGATTCGTGTTCAACATGTGTTCACTTCTGGCACAGCCTTGTTATCAGAACGCCGGAAGAGGAGTCTCCACACTAAGGCCGGTCCAAATTTGTCTGCAGTGTAACAAGAATTTTTTACGTTACGGCTGTCAATTCTTTTTTTTTTTGATCATTTTTAGTTTCATTTTTCTATCCATTTGAATATATAAATGCAGGGAATATAGAGAGGGTCATACAATATTTCTTATGATCAGTCATGCTATGGACTTCTGAGAAGAGTGTTTGAAGCCTTTTGAGTACAATTCATTGATGTCTTCCACAGTAAGTCAGTGTCTGGTGAGAAGTTCATCAGCCTGCGCAGTATCTGCTTATATGGGTTATGGCTCCAGTGGCTCTAGTTTATTAAAAATCTGGCTTTATGTTATCAACCGTCCCATAATGCAAAGTATAGTGGTCAACAGTACACACTTTACCTTGACTTAATTGTCTTTTCTGAGCCGCCGTGGCATCCGTTTTAGGAAGTTTTCGTTCCCCCTTAGGCTTCATGTTGTTCTCTCACCTGTTCTTTATCTGAGATTATCCAAATTAATCAAGTAATGTTGCTAATTGTTGTTTTATTAAACTGGTTTGGATATGAATCCCATTGCCAAACTGACAACATGCCAAAGAATTTTGAATCCTCAACAAGCAGAAGTTTCCATATCAGGATGAATGGTACATGCTGTTATTTAGGTTGTCTATTTAATTATTCATAATTGTTCATGAATGTTGTTAGATGTAGTTTACTATTATGATGTAATCTGGCGAACAAATTAAAAGCATAAAGTTATGCAGTCTTGCACATGAAGAATTTGGAAACGTACGGGGAGGGAACATCAATAAAAAAATTGGTCAGTCAGCTTAATTAAATGTGTGATTCCGGGGCTGTTTTGCTGTCTGCGGTCCAAGCACATTCTCACTTCAAAACAAACCACTCCAGGGTTCACTTGGAAGCAGCCTGAGACCAACTCTTTCATTTCCAGACAGCATGAGCGCCGGAGAGAGCGCTAGTCTGCCAACATCACATCCAGCCACAGCATGAACGTCAGTGTTATCATCACAGATAGGACTTGCAGCAGCATGTTGGCTAACATCACACAGCTCGAACAGAGATATCATGATATCATGACACCTACAGGACGCCGTATAATCCCAGCTGCAATATCATACTACAGCCCATATGTTAAGAAATGCTAGAAAATACCCAAAGGTACTGTTTCATTCCCTTCTATAGGCTTATACAGCCAAGCAAAAAAGCCTAATAATAATAAATGCACCTTCCCTTTAGATGATTAAACGAAGCTGCAGACTTTTCACAGCTGCATTCTCAATGACTGAATACTACTATATTTGTTCTGCCATTGTTGTGCGTTGAGCAGTAATTTGGTTCTGGCTAGCCTGAGTCGATGCATTAAGTAATCACTCTTGGAAAAAGAGCAGCATTGAGCTGCCATTGCAGATTTTGTACTTGGCAGTATGAATGAACATGACTTTGTTGGTCCATCATGTACATCATAACCAGCCCCGGCACATATCCGATCCGTACATGCCAGAACATGAGCCAGGTATTAGCTTTTTTATTTATCCATTTTCTTTAAGTGTTTTTTTTTACACTGTTTCTCCCAAAAGCAGAGGTGGAAAACCAGTGGTGGCAAATGGCACCTTTACCGATCCTTAATGCGCAACACATTGGAATTACCCGAGGGAAACTTCTTCACCCCCCACCCCCCACCCCGCCCCACCCCCAAAACAAGAGGAAACACAACACAGGCCCTTTTCATCTGCTAATTCCAAGACCGACAGCTTGCCAGCCTGCCTCGGTTTGAGGGCCTATAATTGAGTTTTACAGTTAGAAGTCAGAATCCAGTTAAAGCAGGTAGGAGCATGATTGAGATCTGAAATTCTAAGACGCCTAAACATGAGAGGGTGGGGGAAAAAAAGTTGAGCATCCTTAAACCCTCTCCTGTGCACTATAATTACACTGTCTAGATCCCTTCCATTGCAGCAGACATGACTGGAGTGGGTAGAGACAGAGAGAGAGAGAGAGAGAGAGAGAGATCTTCCCCATGGCTGCCCAATATTTGTTTAGCTTATAAAAAATAAAAAAAACCCAATTTGGTTTCCTTTTATCAGGTTAGAAAAACTGCATTTCCATCTCTTTTGGGTCCTCTGTCACTTTCGCTGCATAAATAAAAAAAAAAAAAAACAGTGCACATGTCTAAATGGAGCTTTATTAGATCAGGAGTTCTAAGCAGCTACCCATGCCGCTTCAGAAAAAAGCCTCTCATCAAAACAACGAAATGATTATCCCGCTCTCTACTCCCTTTTTTCTCCTCCAGTGAATTGTCAGATTAGGCCAAATCCAGACTATCGGGCCATACCGTGCTGCCCGTTGTGGCTTATTTTATTTTAGTCGGAACGGGACTGAATTAACTGACGGCGCTGATAACGTCCCCCGCCGGGCCCCGGGGCCCTTTCACATGGCCCCCAGCTGCATCTATTTTACCGTCCCGACGCCCGACGCCCCCGTAACGAGCGTTCAAGTCTTCTTTTGTGGTGCCATACATCAGTATGCCAAAGTGAACATCTGCAGAGGTGGTTGCCTCATGACTGACAGTGTTGTGCGGCCCCCCCCCATATTGACATTGACGTCTCTCCTCTCTCATAGAGCCACACTCATCAGCACATCCCATGGGCTTTTTTTGCATAGAGTTCTGTCCTTAGCTGTGCTGTTTGGAGAACTTAGGCACCCGTGAGGCACTGCAATTGTTGCCATGCACACACAGTACAGATTGAATTGTGCATCTTGACTTTTGCTTTAAAGTGTTAATCCTCAAGTTCCTGATTTTTTTTAAATTATAGCGACATAGTTGGTGCCAAGCGCTCATCGCTGTGGTGTTTTTTTTATTTTATTTTTTCTGCATCGTTGGTGCCAAGCACTCATCGCTGTGGTAGTGTTTGTTTGTTTTTTTCATCTTTTTTTTTTTAAACTCCATCTCTGGTGTGAAGCACACATTTTTGAGGTGTTTTTTCTTTTTTTCTTTAGTCTCCATCGTTAGTGCTCAGCGCTCATCGCTGGTGGTGTTTCTGCACTGCCACTTTTCCCCCCACTGATCACCCGTCAATCAAACAGTGTATCCGGCCCTGACACCGGGTGTTTAGAACATCAGCAAAATGACAGAGTAGCAAAAATGGGTATTTATTTGTATCACAATTGTCAGGGATTATTACTGTAAATCAGTCTCAAGAGTATATTGCCGGACCCAATCTCAAGTATCCATCTGTCATACTGCCTGGGCAGAGCGCATCAGCAGCACTGTGAATGTGAATGGCGCTTTTTGTCCGGCAGGTAGCCTTGCATCAGTAATTACATCTCACGCACGGGGACAAGCTAGGATGTTGTCGGTGTTTAGAGTGTCTCTTTGTTAAAGTGATCCAGCGCGGCGATGGCAGGTTAAGAAATCATATATTCGTCCTCGATCCGTTCAAGGCTGCGTTAACAGTGCGGCGAAGCTCTCAAAGCCACCGCCAAAGCTTTTCTACTCTTTACACTAAACGCAACGCAACGCACAGCGGAGTGTGTAATGGAATCGTATGTTATGCGACACATAAAAAAAAAAAAAAACCAAGCGGCCGCGGTCTAGTGCAGGCCAAGGACAAATAAAAAATATGCACTTCTTTTTGAATTATACATACCGTCATGGGATGGAATTTGTTGTGTCTGCGGTAGCACAAGTGGAGAAGTTTGTCTGTAAAGTGCCCCCTCAGAGGAACTAATGGAGCTTCTGCCTCCAGATGAGTGGGAGAGAAAAAAAAAAAAAAAGGCTTTGCTGGCCAAATTTAGCTGTGGGGAGAGGCCCGCTTTCTGCTGTAATGCAAAAGGGAGTGCAGCTAATGCCTCTGAGACATTCTAGTGCTGACATTTTAGTTGTTTATTTACTTCTTTTTTTTTTTTTTTTTTCCTGCCTTCATCTGCACGTCGCTAAAGGGACAGACCGCAAAGCCCAACTCCATCCATCAGGGTTCTTTTCGCTCGCCCGACGGTGGCGACGCGGTTGCTGTTCCGCGGGCGATCGAGTGTTTGTTTGTTTGTTTGTTTGGGGTTTTTTTGTTTTGTTTGTTTTTTTTCCCGACGTCCCACTTCGCAGCACGCCCGCGCCACTAACGACTGCCAAATAACCGAAGTCCAATCTGTTCGGGGGCCGGAGCGCCGGCGAGGAAGGTCTTGGTCGTTTTGCTTGATGGTTTCACTCGGGGATTGTAGTTGGGGGGGCGGGGGGGGCGGGGGGGGTGCCCCCAGTGAAATACACAAACTGGAGCAGGGATTTGTATGTGGCGAGGCGGGGGGGGAGGAAAATCGAAGGAGCAGTCATGCAGAGAGGGAATTTTCTAGTCACGTTCCTATGAAAACCAGTTGTGACTAACATTTTGTTGGTCTCGGCGAAGCTCTGGATCTAGTTTTTTTTTGTAATCAGTAACTGATATTATCCCTTCTTTTGATTGATTCTTTTGTATATGCTTTGTGAAAATGTCCAAAATCACTTTCCCCCCCCCCGCTCCTGAAAATCTGACTTTTTTTTTTTTTAGAGGTTAGGTTTTTCAGCAGTGTTGTTCATTATTCTGGTTTCTGACAGGAAAAAGATCTTGACTAAGCTTGAGCTCAATGCGGTTCTGTACAGCTCAGTGGGCAGAGCGCGGCAGCAAGACCGCCAAGGTCAGGAGTTCAGGTCCGCTGGAGTCAGCCGTGCTAAAACTATATGAACTCATGGAAATGTAAGGAGCTGTGGATAAAACCGTCCCAATGGCATGTCATTCTCAGATGGGGAACCGACTTGGTAAATCTTGCAATGTTGTATTCAGTAATGAATATATATCATCTTTCCACCTGTTCAAAAATACCCTTTCTTCTTATTATGGGATCAGTTGTACCTGTCCATAATAACACCTCTATAATTATGTTTTATAACTTCATTACTTAATGCTATCACTGACATTAATACATTAATACTTGAATACTTTTCTATAATCTATGAATGATTGATCCATTTTTCATGCTCTGCTTGGAGTATGATCTCCTGATTTTGTATGTCTTATTATTTGATATTTATTGGGGTTTTTTTGTTTTGTTTTGTTTTGTTAAACGTTTTGTCTAATTATGTTTATATTGTATTTTTTTCGTTTAGCACCCCCTTGAAAACTAGATGGTATATCTCAAGGGGTTATTACTAATAAAGAATTTCCATAATTAATGTGGTGTGATGGCAGCATTACAGGCTTCTTCACTGAGTTTAGGATTTTCCTGCGTTTTAAGTTTGATTTTATCATGCAGAAAAAAGTATTTTGAAAAAAAAGAGAGCCGGAATAGAAGTGTGGAAGTGCCTTGTTTATGGCTGACCAAAAGTAAACTCAGCTGTGTTTGTGGATCCACTGTTTAGAACGTACACCAGTTTACAACACTGCGACATTTTTGGATAAATTCCTTGTATTTTTTCCCATGAAAACGACTCTCGCAATAACCGATAAAGACTCCCCCTTCTCTCCCCCTTTAGATATTTTTCATTTACACATTACACATCGTCAATGAGCGTTTTTTTTTTTTTCTTTACATGAGAGGAGGCGAAGAGGAGATAAGTGCGGACCGAGGCCTAGTTTAGGAGGAGCCGCGGCTATTCATCATGGGTCGGTTCCTCAAAGTGGAGCCCGAGCTTTATCGGGGCGAGTGCAGCGGGAGCGGGACTGCAGTTCAAAGGCAAAGGGAGGGAGAGAAAAAAATGGCTGAAAAAACCAGTTGGAGGTTAATCCAGTGGAGAAAATGGCCTCCTCCGGTGCATCTCCGGCACACAGGTCCGGGCAGGCCTGCGAATGTGATGGAGAACCTGAAGAAAAGACCGAGACAGTTCCCGTGCTCCGGCAGGTAGAAGTCACGGTGTGGTTTATTTTCCGCTCGTGCGCACACATCGTGAAATATGAAATACTTAAAAGGGAGAATAATATCACGTTTTCTGGAGTTTGTACACACTCCCAAATTCAAAAACCAAATCATTATGGCTGGAATTTAGTCAGAATCAGAATCAGCTTTATTGGCCAAGTGTGTACACATAGAAGGAATTTGACTCACTTTCGTTGCTCTCAATGTACTAACACAGAATAAATATACAGCTAAAAACAAGGACAACAAGATGAACAGAGGTAAACCTAAACATTTAACTACTATGTACAAATATGCATATATATAAAAAAGTATATGTATATACAGTACTGTGCAAAAGTCTTAGGCACCCTAGATTTTTTACATACATTTCTTAGAAGTCTTAGATGTTTATTTGTTTTCTGCATTAGTGTGCCAGTAAACTGCCGTTTATTGTAAATTTTGGATATTCAGAAACTTTTC
Organism: Centroberyx affinis; assembly: GCF_046629955.1. Taxonomy (NCBI): domain Eukaryota; kingdom Metazoa; phylum Chordata; class Actinopteri; order Beryciformes; family Berycidae; genus Centroberyx; species Centroberyx affinis. The sequence goes on along the minus strand of NW_027280654.1, from coordinate 23,432 downwards.
ATTTCATTAGTTTTGAAAGCATCTTCGCTTTATGGATATCTTTGACATATGCCTAAGACTTTTGCACAGTACTGTATATACCGGTATATATACATATGTAAACAACCCTAGGACAATAGCGCAAAGTGCAAAGATGCATGAGTTATTACACATTACATACATTATACACACATTATATACACAAATCAGATATTGTACAGATGATGATGATGGGGGAGGAGGAGCAGGAGGAAATCCCTGGTCTGGGCCTTTCACTCCTGCTTTTTCTTTTCTTTTTTTTGGGGGGGGGGTAATTATATACATGAGGCAGGTGTTACAGGTTTATTGCACAGGGATAGTTTTAGTTTCTGTCACTGTATGACTGCATGATTTAAGTGTTCATCAGAGTGATGATGATCAGGCATTATGCGTGTCAATAAGTAAGAACACATTGTTAATTATGAATATCCTCCTCGTGCTTCGTAGATGTTTGCCTTATGTAAAGTCGTCTTCACCACGGCGCCGCGACCCTCGTTTTTAATCTACGGGAAATTAATCAGTTCGGCACGTATAAACCGGCAGCTGCGGTTTCAAATTTGTAATCTGCTCTCTGATATTTCCCCAGCTTCTCATATTCTAATTTTTCTGAGCCTCCCCATTAAAAAGCCTGTCCCTGGCAGGTTCCCACCCCCGTCTGGCTTTCCAGCTGTACGCCTCTGTGCCACCGTCGGAAAAAAAAAAAAAAAATCTCCAAAGCTGTTTACTCGCGGCGATAAACAAGATAGATATCAAAGTGCTCGAGATGATTGCGAAGATTGCCGCCTGTGATCCGGGGGGGCGAAGCGGCGCCCGTCACTCCGGGGTTGCCGTCTACTGCGTGGAAACCCGCCGCGGCACCGGGGCCACACCGCGTCCAGGGAGGTTATCCACCTCTTTTAAGAAGGACAAGCTGGATGAAAGGCCAGTGATTCTCAACGTGGGGTCCGGGGACCACCAGGGGTCCTTGAGGGGGTTCCCGGGGATCCCCAGCGAACTGATATATTGTTAAACTTCAGCATTATTTCATTCGCAAGAAGTGAACACAATTAGAGAATGTAAAGGAATGACTGTTTTGATCGTAGTTTCTCTGTTATCTCTCTACCTGCAATACAGATAGTCATGGAAATCTGGACAAAATCATATCTGACAATAAAAAATATTCTCAGATTTGGGTCTGAGAGACAAAATCCCGTCAAATGGGGTCCATGGCTCTATTGTGGACTAAATTAGGGGTCCTTGATATGAAAAAGTTGAGAATTACTGTATTAAGGAACTTTACAGTTTAAAGCAGCCCTCTTATCAGATTTCAGCCCTCTTATCAGATTTCAGCCCTCTTATCAGATTTCTATTTATATACATGGATGGTTAAAGGCGATTAATGCAAACGTTGATCAAATATGATTTAGTTTGAAGAGTTAGATTTAAGGATGCTGCATTTTTTTTAAAATCTCTCCATATTTCACACGAACTTTCAGACTACCTCCGGTCAACACATACACAACAACTGGACTTGCTCTTGATTGGCTCCCCTCACTAAACAGTCGTTAAAAACGGTCCAATCAGGCCAGTTTGCAGCATTTGAACTGAGACACCCACTGGGAATCCTGCACTCAGCAGGTTTGCCAAATTTGAATTAGAGCTGCTGTTGTCGGCCAATCAGGGGTCCAGCATTCTGCCTGTTCCGCCTGTGAGGACTTAGTCTTCAAATTCATTTAATAAATACCATAAATACCTCAAAGGGGCATTAAGTAAGCTTATTTTCACAATAGAGCAGAGATCCAACAGAAATTTCAGCACCTGATGAATGAATTGTTGAGTCATTGGTATTCATCAAGAACCCTATCCGCCCCCTGCAGGTGTGTTGTGGTCATTTGGTGCTATGGAGCAGGAGAAGCCTTACTTATTTCACCTTTTTTAAATACTGGAGTAAATTAGACACCATCAAGGGCAACAAATAGACAGCTCCCAAGTGTGCGCACAAAGGGTGAGCTTCCAGAGAGAATATGCTCTGAACGTTGCATTCCTATTGACGAATCCAGGGTGTTTAGAGCCCAAAACTCTCCTGTTTAGCAGTCAGCCGGCCAGCCCTGGAGTCTAATAGGTGTTGCCATGGCAGGAGGCGTCTGTGTGGAATGAGTAAGTAATAGCACTGTCTTAGCTCAAGTGGCTCAACAGAAGCCCACAAAAGAATCGGGAGAGAATCCGGACTCGCATTATTGCCGGTCGCCCGCCGCGCCGCACCGCTCCTCCCGCTCGTGCCCGTGCTCCTTTTCATTAATCAGCTTTAGTACTTGTTCAATGGCGAGCCCCGATTCATGTCGCACTCCCACGGGCAAAATGCTTCATCCCCTCTCATTTGTAGTGCAAAAATTAGCCCGAGTCAGTAGAATGGATCATCCGATTAAAAACATCGGTACTATACAATACGCGAGCTCGCTCAGAAGATGCTGATGAATATGGAGTAGCTTTTTATAAGCTGCCGGTGAATGGAGGTAATGAATATAAATGCGAGTATCGGTAATCAGTGTTGCATCCACACCAGGCAGCAGTGAATGTAGCGTAAGTAGTTGTGCGATACATTAATGCTCTAATTATCACCTTTTATGATCACTATGTTTGCGTATATGTAGTGATCAAGTAGCAACTGGGTCACCTCATTTAGTCTCATTGAGTCTAATGGAACCGGTATTAAGTTACCCACATCAAAGGCAACCCGCTAGATCTGGTTTATTCATTTATGGTCCAAAGTGTTTTTTCATTTTTCAGTTCCATCCTGGACGGCCCCGTATCCGATAATTACTGTACTTTCTGTAATATGAATGTGCTGATGAAACAGCAAACTGGCAATTACAATAACAAGAAGCGATGTCTAAAGTAGTAATCTGCATGATCCTAGTTTCTTTTTAACTTTGGCAACATCTTTGTCGCTAAGCTCTCATTGTGTTTCTGCACTGCACTTCCCACAGATCACCTGTCAATCAAACCGTGTGGGCGGAGCTTGGATTTTCTGTTGACGCAGTTTGAGTTTCTCTTTTCTTTGTCTGTTCAGCCATGGCAGCTATCACTGCTCATGCTAACTACCCAGTTCTTCTTCTGTTTATTCCAAACAAACCGGAAACATGAAACGCATCACTTCCTGTGCAGGATTTTTCCCAGGAAAGAGCTACCAGTGTAGCAGTGTTTAGAACAGCAAATGTAAAAGCTTTCATGAACTGGCTGTAGGTTGAATCACATGGTTATAGCAATCACAGATAGAGTGAAAGCAAAGATTTATTTATATGAAAATGTCACAGATTAAATACTTTTAAGATATGGATAACTTTGAGTATGGTCATATAATATTCTTACTGGTAGTGGTTGAATCCGTATTGTGTTTTATCAATCGGTGAAAGAGAATAGCAAAACGGAAATGTTATGTGAAAGTGTCATGGATTATTATTTTAAACTCAGTGGCAACTAATTAATTTTAATGAGCCTAGTTAAGTCATTGTCCCAGTTTTCACTTGGTACATATTTTCAATAGCAAGCTGAGAACAGTCCTTGAAGGTAACAATATTAAAATAAATATTTTGCTGGCGCTGTCTCCCTGCTGGCTTAAGAAGAGGAGACAGCCTCAGTCGAAAGTCAATCGCTTTCACAAATCATGGATGAGCGGTCGATGGGCTGAGCGCGGGTTAGCGTGGCAAATGGAAACGCCGCGGCAAGGCTTCAAAATTTTTCATCTGTCAAAGAAATAATAAATGGAGGGATGTGGAAGATGTTGCCGCGGCCCAAAACGTTCAACTGAATGCAAAATGAGACACTCGAGAGAAAATAGTATTTAGGTAATATTCTCAGTGGGTTTTTCCTGAGGAGGTGATCACATGGTGGAAACAGTAGCACGGCTTCTTCCTGTTAACACGGCAAAGTCATTAGTGTCCCTAGAGCTTCGCCTGCTGGGAGAGCATGATCTCACCCAATACTGGCACCCACATCTTCATAACCACAGTGACAGCCTTTGGCCAGTAGTGTCTCTCCCTACAGTTATTTATTGGCAATACTGTGTTAATACTGCATGTAAACTATGTGCCCAGAGTCCATGAGCACTTACAAATCCTTTTGTTTTGCAATTTAGCCATCAGCCAAGTCTATTTATTCATGAATTGGGCTCGGAGACTCAAGGCAGACAAACAGAAGCCAAAATATGTTAATAATTCATTTCCATATCGCGTTTCATGAAAATGAGAACACCAGATCGATAATCTCCATTGCCTCTGCATGTCCGTGGACGAGTGGTTTGTCTCCCATCATGCATCATGGCAAGAGTCGGGTGTGGCACGGTGGTCGAATGACAAAAATCACTATGACTGGGAGGGAGGCCGTTTCCAATGTTTTGTTTTGTTTTGTTTTTTCCCTGTATGCTATTTTGCAATTCTAACAGCAAAGCCACTTTAATTGCACTCGTCTTAGACCCAAATTCTAATTCTAAAATTGTGTGTTTATTTGACCCGCCTCGTGGTTTAAAGTGGAATTCTACTCAGCCATTTGAGTAGTATCCCAGTAGTAAGAACTGACATATGATCTCGCCTCATCCAGGACAGTCCTGTCAATATCTGTGAGCGTAAACAAGAGATAAAACAACTGAGACCAGTGATGTCATCGAGACACTAAATACACTAACGAAAGCAAAACTGAATTCATGGAGCAGAGGTCAAACGAGCTTAACTCTACATTGTCGGTTATGAACCAGAAAATGTGCCTTCATCCTCAGGAAATCCCCCCTGCAAGCTCTCTCAGTCACCTTTTAACATCGCTCCCAGATTCATTCTCCATGGAGCAAAGAGAATTTCACAATAAGATCAGATGACTATATCACTTTAATTTGTTACTGATGTTAAAGATATGGCAATGTAACGCATCATTACCTGTGTGTCTGTAAAGATTTTCACAAAGCATGACCGCAGACTGAATTAGGACACGTTTGGGAATATAATTATTAATGATTCTCCGGAAATGCCCTGTGTAATGAACTGTAGACATGACTTTCATAGAAAGCCGCATACAGTCATCTAAAGCAACCGTCGGCGCTGTCATCTCCGTTCATCTCTGCCATTGATTCATCTGCGGAATTGCTTCTGCCATGACGCCTAACTGTACGCGGAGCGGGGGGGGGGGCGTCCACCTCCGACCTCGCGCGTAAACCGTCCCTCTCTCTCTAATAAAACCGACTCATCCCTCCTTGTTTTCTCTCTCCGCAGGGTCAAGGCGAAGAAGGGGGTGAACCTGCTCCAGCCCCAGTCGAAGAGCGCCCAGTGGAAGGTGGAGAGCCAGGTGCAGTCCGGCGCCAAGCATTCCATCACCACCATCGACGTGAACAAGAACAAAGCCGTGAAACAGGGGTAAGTCAACAGCCCTAAGGCCTAAACACACCGCATCTGTCTAACCGGCTACCGGCTGTTGATTCTTGCCCCCTCTCTCTCCCCTGCCGCACAAAGAAAAGGATATTTGTCTTCTCCCTGGCAATGGACAAAAAGGTCTCCGAAAGGTTTCCGTAATCAGAGGTCGCTCGATGATTAAAGGCTGCCTTTTTTTTCTCGAACTGCATCCCAGACGCTGTAAACGCCCCGGCAGCCGCAGAAAATGACAGTAAAATATCAGCTTTGGCCCCCGCCGCATTCACCAAAGCACCTTTCGCTTCATAGCAGAAAGTTAAAGGCACGGCGATGCTATCTGCTCCGGCCCCACTGCCTCTGGTATTCATTTGGAGAGAGAGCAATGAGACGATTTTGACTGCCAACATTAAGATCATTAAGATACCTTAGATGCGATCTCGTCGTCGAGCAGGAATAATTGCCGGCGAGTTCCTCACAGTGGTAAAAACACTCAAGGTCTGCTTGTGCCCACACTTGCAAGTGATTATCACACACCCACCCACAGTCCTGCAGTGTCTTACTTGAACAATAATATACTTTATCTGGCCAAAGCAGCGGCATCGTGCAGCAGCACTTGATTCTCTGCTAAATACGACATTATGGGAATGGTGAAACCGCAGCTGGGACTGCCGTGTGATTTGCAGCCTCGATGCGGTCTAAAATGTATCGCCGACTAATGCATGTGTTGGCTGGCTTATAGGAATGTGGCCTAAACGATTTTACTGGGAAGTGAAGCCGCACCGCCTCCCTCTCCACACCTCTCCTCCTCCCCTTCACTCAGACAGATGCAGGCACATTAGCGCAGTGAGCATCGATCAAACTTTTGTCGGAGGGTATTTACAAGGTTCGAGTTTGTACCCAAAACACCGGTCCGGCCATTGAGCCAGAGCTAGACTAGTTCCACTGGGGCAAGGCGGCAAAAAAAATAGCCACCATAAATCATAATATGTGATACACTCAATTCATTAACAAATGAGGCATTAGGAGATTGGGCTGCTTATCCTAAGCCTCAGAGCTATTTAGCAACTGCCGATCTAAATATTGGCACCCCATATGGATTCCCTATGGCTTTGGAGGAGAAAGAGAGTGGCCAAGGGATGGAAAGAGACAAACAGTGTCCTCACCTGAATAAGATATCCACCATTCCCTTTTTGTTTACTTCTTAGCGCCTTAGCGGCAGGCTTTCTTGCTATATTTAGTGACCCATGTCAAGTAATCTTTGCCACCCTGTCACCATGTGGGAAATGTCCAGTAGGGGGTCAAGCATGGATGAAGAAACAGCGTGTCATGCCACATTTTGTCAAAAACCCAGTCAATTCTGTGACTACCTTAAGCGAAACAATAGGTTTCCAGGTTGAAGTTCCAAAGCCACAGAGAAATTGTCTGTAACATGTTTTGATGCTTTATTCCCATTAAATTGATTGAATATGAGCATCAAATCCTTTTACATTTAGTGGTTTGGTTCTAAAAAGCACGCCTCTTCACTTTTGGGACATTTTCTTGTGCTAGAAAATTGGTTCATAAAACATTTATTTTGGATTTTTGGTCTAAGTCTACACAAAATATTGTTGTTGGGTTGTTTTTAATCAAAGTGCGGTAGAATTTCAAGAAATTTAAGCGAAAGTATAAAATTCCAATAAGAGGAAAATATACTGTTCACCTTTTTACTCACTTGGGCTATAATGTCTTACTGGCAAAAAACATTTCATAACATCTGTTATTCATTCTTCATCTTTACTTAATAAGAAGACATTTTGAATACATTTTTGTTTAAAATTGCTCTAATTTTACCTGTTTGTCCGTGAGACAATATAGTCCAAATGAGAAAAGGGGGTGAACACTTTTGCAAGATTGTTCCATAATTGGAATTTTATACTTTCACATATTTCTTGAATTGAATTTCTACCCAATCCCAAACAAATGTATTTTCTACTAATTTAGTAGCACAGGAAATGTGCAAAAAGGTCATAGCTACTGGATTTCTTCAGAAAGTCACTTGATCAACTTAGTATACTTAAAATCATCCATGTGTCCCCAGTAGATAATTGGCTGTGGCGCTCCATGCTAACACTTTAGCATACACTATTACATGATAGTAGGCCATTACCTAAAGTAAGAAGACTGACCTTTTAGTAATAGATAGTTGTTAATGTTTTTTAGTATATAAGCTGTAGATTCATACATTTTAAAAAATTAAATAGCTTTAATTCAATATAGCTGATGTAGCCAGGTTTATTTTTGGTGAACAACTACATATTCAGCAGTGATTTTTAGCTGTATACAGTCTCCCACCACCTTCACTTGCTATGGAAATAGAGAAAGTAGTCCCTGGTAATTCAAAACAGTACTTTTTTGTATGTCACATTTAGTGTTGATTTCACCAGTCTTCTCCACAAAACTTCCAGTTAGCCACTTAACATTACTCGCCATTTAGCTTTAGAGCTAGTTCTTTTTTTCTCCCTTTTTATGTTATGCTAGTTGCCTACTATCACTCAGCATAGTGCATGCTAAAGTGTTAGCATGGAGCACCGGTGCCATCAATCTACTAAGAACACATGAATGATTTCGGTGTCCATGTTGTCACTACTTAACAGTTAAGTTAAGCAATAGGACACTCTCCTAAAAACTTGATGTATTTCTTCAATAGCTAGCTGAGCAATACTGACAGAATCCAGAATCCTTTGTGCTGAGTCTGTGCTTTTTTCCCTCTGCTACCAAGCGTTTAACAGCTAGACTCCCTGCAGCTTTCTTTTTGATTATATTGCTGTACTTCCAAAGCCATTCTCTACCTTGTTTGAGTGGATGAGCGAGCTTATACTGTAGGACTAGGGAGGATATTAGCTGGGGGATGTGTTAGTTTATGGAGTAGCTGCAGGAAAGCTAACTGTTAGCTGTGCATTAGTAGAAAGAAAAAACATGAAAATGTCGCAAGGTGGATTCTACTGCCTACTGTTGCTGAAATATTTTGAAGGTAAGACAAAGTAATAGGTACCATTTGCGAATGTGTTGGCGGAACTAAATAATTTTCAAATCAATATGTCATGCCTGTGAGCTTTCCTGTCAGAGTTAAATGCAAGTAACGGTTTTTAAAGGACAAATTTGTCTTGCAGCCTTAGACTTTAGCCTAAAAACAACAACAACTGTATTGTCTATTCTCAAACCATTTCACCATTTCATTCCCCAATCACCCAGTTAAGAGCAGTAATATGGAGGATTCCATCAATCACAACACATCCTCTGAGCTCAATCCTCCTCATTCATATCTGCTTTGTGTTGGATTTGTGATGCAGCAAACAGGTTACAGGTCATATCCATTCCTCCGTGTTGTCAGGGATTCCTTGGTTGTCATGACAACATGCAGTCGGTAAAGGTTTAAATCACGCATTATTCTGGCTTCTTAGGCTTAGGCCCACTTTTCACCTATGACCGATTTACAATGTGAATGCACGTACCGCCCACTCATGGTCAAAAGGTGAACTATATCAAAGAATTACATTTTAGAGCATGCTTGTATCATGTCATGATATTGGCATCCCATCTGCTACACCACCCCTAAGCTTCACCCCCCAGGCATCATTATGCGTCTCATTGGTGACCAGGGAAACAAGATGACACTGTTTTCCGTTGGGGGCACCTCGTTGATCTCTTCATCACTTCTTGGTTCGGCATCCCGAATTGCTTCTTCATCATGTAGCAGTCTCGTCCGTGTTGGAATGACTCTAAATATTTTCCATTTGCAACCCTCCATCTGGAACTCAAAACTGTTTAATTCTAATGGCAGCTTGTTGATGTCACCACATGAATGCATTATTGATTGTGGTCAATGGGTTCCAAATTATGACTAATGTTCTCGAAAATGCTGTGGCATTACCGGTGTCGCAGTCGGGACAACAGAAAAATCCAATTTAATATAGGCTGGCTCTTGGTTGACAATAATTCTGTTAAACAAGGGATGCAGCAAGCACCAGAGTCTTAGCTGAGTATGTCAGTGCCCATTCATAAGTGCCAATATTGATTCCTAACAAAAACTTAGGCAAGGCAGCCCTAGACTTAGAAGTACTCCCTTTTCCAAGCCGCACCATTAGACTTGCTCTCCACTGATGCTTGCCACTTTAGGGGCTGCATGACAAAGAAAATGTTCTTCAGCACAAAAGATTTTCTGTGTGTGTGTGTGTGTGTTAGGGGGGCGGGATGCTAGCACAAAGGATTCCACAGTTTGGGGAAAATCTTTTATTTCATTGAATGTGCAATTTAATTTGTAGGTGAGCAGCTTTTCACATCATGTTTTAGAGGCCTGCTCAAACACCTTCCTATTTGATTAAAAAAAACACAATTTAAAACCCCTTGTGGTGTGGAAAGGGCAGTAGTCAATATTGCAATTGGAGGGTTTTTTTTTTCTTTTTCTCAGCCAACAGAACCACTTTTTTTTGTTTGCTTTGTTTTGTTTTTCACCAGCAAAGAGCCGTGCTGAATGGCCAAACCCGGCGCTCGTGTGTGTCTGTGCTCACCAGAAAGGGAACATATTGCGGTTGTGCTTCTTTTTTTTTTGACTCCCTAGTCTGTTAAAAATCCCAAATAAATGCATTTTAAATATTTTATGAAAAGGAAATGGGCAAAAAGTGAAACGATAAATATTCAAGGGTTTCAGTGTGAAAGGGGACATCAGAGAGATTTCAGCCGAAAATGGGTATTATAAATCACTGGAAAGCTCTTAATTGTTGGTCAAAAGAACACATTTGTAACCGTAAAAAAATGAAAATAGTGTCATTAAATTTGTTGTGAAAAGGCGTAACTGTGCACTTAATAGGTTTTTATCAAATATCAGCTTTTCTGAATGTTCAAATCTGTAAAAGTACATCTGGCTTCTATGTTATATTTAGAATTTTTGCTCTGCGTTAAAGTTGGGAAAATGTCACTTCTGCCTCTTTCAATCTTAAGCCTCAGTTTATTATAGTCAGTGCAGCGTAGGCATAGATGACTTCACCACTAGGCTTTCCTGCCACCTAAGAGCTCTTTTATCAGAGCTAGGAAATGCCAGCAAAGGCCAACAGCTGATTTATCTTGTGTTTCAAGGCTTGAAAATATGTCTTTAACCTGTCTCCTGCCCCTGTATCTACTGCAGCACCTCCCCCTCATGACTCAAGTGAGGTTAGGTGCAGTGTATGTTTTGAGTGTAGTCATACTGTAGAAGATAGACTTCACCATGCACCACACTCAACACTACATCTTTTAACTGTTTTGTTAGATAACTCTGCCTTGAAGCCGGTTGATCCATTGAACTCTCCCTATTAATCAGTTCAAACAGGGCTCTGATCAAAGGATGAAATCCCCCCCGAGCTCCTAAGCAGCCCCAAGCAACAGCTTATAAAATATATATTTTGTGCTATACAGACAGCACATCATTAACCTAATGGAAACCGGGCCGGATATACTTGAGCACGTTTACTTCCTCCCCTGTCTCCCCTGTCTGTATACGGAGACAGCGGAGGTGGTTTTCACCTGTTAAATAAAATGCATTTGTCCAGTTTTAAAATAGAAGACAATGTTTTTTTCTCTAAAACCTTAGGAGCTGGACTCGAATGACATTAATTAGTGAGACACGTACATAATTTAGTGTTTTGACGAAAAGGTCATCCTAAGATCCCATTGAGATATATTAAAGAAGTATAATCTCACAGAAAATAGCAAGAAAGACAGAACAAGAACAACGGTGAGGAAAACTTTGTTTCAGAAGTTCTTCCGACAACTCAGAAACTCTTAGAAAAATGTGAGCTGTGGTTACACTTGTTGTTTCAATGCTTCTTCTATCACCCAGTCACCAAAGGTCACATTAAATATCAGGTCTCGACACAGAACAAATCAGGTTTTTGCCCACATTGCTATCGGATCTTCAAACCAGATAGGGAAATGTCACGCTTGCATTGTGATCAGAATTCTGCGTAGTCTGGACACAATGCAGCCACAATATGCATACAAGCAACGTAAAGAGATAGAGACTGATAGCAGGGAAGAGGTAATGCCATACAGATGTTCAGTGGTAGTGTGGACATACAGAGATGTGATCTCTAGAGTCAGATTTCAGAAATCACGTCAAAATGACAAGTGTAACCATAGCTCCTGATATGAAATGTAGAGCAGACATGGATGCTTTTTTGGTAATGTATGCTTTCACATACTGTACATTTCTAAAATTTCTTCTTCACCTTGATAAAAAAGCATTTCTCGCACAGACCTCCGACCCACCCCCAAACCGCAAAGAAGCGCATTTTTAAAATCCTCTTTGTAACTTTTCTCCGAGTCAATGTGGAGACAGTCGGGGGGAGGGAGGAACGCTCTATTGAGCGGCTACACGTGTACTCACCCAGTGGGCCATATTGATGTCTGCTTTAGCGTGCCACAGATAGAAGGGGGGTGTCTGTTTTCAATGAGTGATGTCGAGACAAATAGGCCGAGATCTCATCACGATGTTCCTGAGAGGAACCTTTCGTGAGTGCAGGATCATATAGATAGGTTGATCCAGTCTTCATTATGGGGCACTCAAACTGAAGGGTGGATGGAGCTCTCCTTTTGCAGAGGGCAGATAGAGAGCACTTAAGTTTCAGTTGCAGGTGAGGTTGGGGTGTGATCATTCTTGTCAGGAGTGGAGATTTAATTTGCCCCCTCGCCACCAGTGAGTAGGTTTCATGTTGGGCTCGTTGAGCCCGAGGATTACTAGTCCAAAAGGCAGGATTTTCATAATAGTAAAACTATTATCAGTTCCACAGTTACAGCACTGGCACGACTATGATAGCAAAGTGGAGATCACAGCCAAACTCCTTGGGATTTTTGCATCAGAGTAAGAAGCAACCGAGAGAATCAGGGTATGCTCAAAAATTTCATTTGCACAGCTATCAGAACAATCAGGCTACCTACTGAAAGCTATTGATTGGTTAGAAGCAAATCTGTGGCCACTGCAATTACGGTTTGAAAGCAAGAGGCAAAACAAAATTTGCAATCTCCTTGCACCGGCTCTGCACTGGGGCTTGGAGAGAGGAGAAGAAAGGGGGCTGTCAAGATTAAGGAGCAGTGATTGTTTATTGACAAGACCTGCACACAGTATCAATTCAGAGACAATCACCGATTAATTTGTTGCATAGCTCCATTAGAGTAAGCAGGAATACCATTACAAAACCGCCTAATGCTGTCATCTCTGTAACAGCATCCCCATGCATATGTCTATATATATGTATATGAAAATAAACAAGTGTAGGGTGATATTACTTTTTTTTTTTTTTTAGTGAAACACAAAAAAAATCGTATTGTGTCGTTAACTGAGAAAGAATTTGGGCAAACTAAATCACTAATCATAATCAGACTATAGAAAGATGTCAACCTAAATCACTAATCAGAATGACTGGACTATAGAAAGATGTCAACCTAAACCACTAATCATAATGAGACTATAGAAAGATGTCAACCTAAACCACTAATCATAATGAGACTATAGAAAGATGTCAACCTAAACCACTAATCATAATGAGACTATAGAAAGATGTCAACCTAAACCACTAATCATAATGAGACTATAGAAAGATGTCAACAAAAACTACTAATCATAATGAAACTATAGAAAGATGTCAACCTAAACTACTAATCATAATGAAACTATAGAAAGATGTCAACCTAAACCACTAATCATAGTGAGACTATAGAAAGATGTCAACCAACACAACAGTCATTCCTCCAATCCTCCAATCCTTATGCTCCAGGCTGTAAATGGCACACCATGACCTATATGAAGCTGTAGCCATGTCAGCTGCCTTGTATCTGTCAGGAAGCCTTAGATCCAACAGCCGATTGAGGGAGCTGTGAAGCCCCATGTTGATCGCATGAAATGTTATGATGGTGCCCTTTTACCAAAGACGGTGGCTGACAACTTTTGCGTGAGCTGTATTCAGTGTGTAACATTGACCACACTCCAGCCGTGCACTAGGCACTGGCTTATACTTTTAAATCCTCTCTGGAAGGCTCATTGGACATTGATTCAAGGACCTGACAAGAATTGCAGACTGCCCTAATCTGTCTTTTAAATTGTGTTAAATTAAATTCAGCTCACAGCTCACAGAAACGAGTCAGAGTGACACTCTTTTCTGAAGGTGATCTTCCCTGTATATTTCATTGTACACCGCCTGTGTCTTTTTATTTTATGTCTCATAAAACGAGGTGGGCTCAGATACGTGGATGTAGAGGATCACTTTGAATAAAGAGCACATAACACAATGCACAAGAAGATGATGATAAGAAGCAAAAAAAACTAAGCAGCAAATTAAAACAAAGTGAGGCAAGAAGAGGAAATAAAGAAATAAAGAAATATGTTCTGGTAGTTATTGTGGAGACTACATAAAAAATACATTTTCAGCTACCGTCTAACAAATATCTACTCAGCCTGCCTCTCTAAAGCCTTTGGCTAGGGTGTTCACATCTTTGGGCCATAATGAATACAATAATTTTTTCTCAAGGGTGAAATAAGGAACATTTAAAAAAAAAAAAAAAGAGCACTGTGTCCATGTCTCACTAAATGGCACATTTAATAATTAAACACCGTCCTGACAACTACTTAATTATCACAAATGAATGCATTGGCAGAATTTGGTGCTGTGTCCCGCTGTGTTTTTTATGAACATGCTGCTGTCGATGATTGGGTTTCAATTTTGGCTCTGTTGTGTTTGTTTTTTTTTGTTTTTTTTTTATGTCCTGGCAGGGATATACTGGGAAATGTCGAGGTGATGCAGCTGGACTTCGAGATGGAGAACTTCACCAGCCTATCGGTGACCAGAAGGATCAACTGGAACATCGACTACAAGGGGCAGAACCCGCCTCCCGACTCGGAGAAGGTCGTGACGGAGTTGACGGTGGTCCAGAGGGACATTCAGGCCATCATTCCTCTCGCCATGGTGAGTGACTTGTGTCGTCGCTGGCTGTGTTTACATGCACAGTTAAGGTCATGACCGGTTAAGGTCTTTCTCGAATTCAGCTGTTCACATGAACCTCTGTTACCCTGCGATTGCCGCAAATAACCCAAGAGAGCTGAAACGTCTGGTTCCAGAAGTAAATTACATTTCTAAAAACTAAATTTCCCATAGAGAAATTGACTGTTAGTCTTTTAAATTTAAATGGTTTACTGTAGACTTACCATGAGCTACTAGATGGTGAAATGACTATATACAGTATGTTCCTGTAGAAGCCATCAGTCAAATTGTGTTTTATTCCAGAGTTCCCTGTGAAATACTACCCACAAGCTTCAGAGAAGTCGCTGTTACCATAGAAACATCACCCAAGTTGTGCGTGGTTGGTAGCCAGACCAGAGTGAAGTAATGTTAGTCAGCCATCAAGAATCATTATAAATCAGTAATCGCCATTCTGTGACTATATTCTATTATTAAATGTTTTTGTATTATTGTTGAAAATGAGGGAAAGGCAGTTTGGTTCAAAGTGTAAAACTCTTTATATGTGGATTTTCTGAAATGTCTATGGACAAAATGAATGGGAAATTTACTTCCAGAACCAGGGCCACTGAAACAGGGAGCGGGCTCCTTACAGCTCTATTGACAGAATATTCCCACCCACAGATAGAGCAGTCAGTCAGTGAAAATGTATGAAAAGGTCCGGCTGACACCTGCCGTCTTTGACTGAGCAGGAGGTAACTTTCTTTCTTACAGGCTAAAGACATGATGCTCTCAATAGTAAACACAAGTACTCCTTCCCACCATGTTCTGTTTTTGTTCACATCAAAATGTGCCCACAATGCTGTGCGAGTCTGAGTTTGTGCAGATGGCTGAAACCAAAAGTGAAAGGAGTAAGATGTTTCCATGTCAATATGGGAGTAAACCAGACATCTTAACTAGGGCTGAACAGTTAATCAAAATTTTATCGAAATCGCAATATGACCTACTGCAATTTTCAAATTGCATGAGGCGCAATATTTGTTAAAGGCGAAATGTGTGTCAAAATACCATTTTAAATGAAATATTGTGGTGCTGCAGAGATGTCCTGGCCTACACATCATATTCTACAGACTTAAGAAAACATCTTTGTTTGGTACAGATCCCCGCAAAAATCACACCATAATCATTTTAATATGTTTTTCAATGAAAATGAGAATAATGATGTAAAAATGATCATTCCCTCTAATATCGCAAATCATATTGCAATTGCAATATCAGTCAAAATAATCGCACTTAGATATTTTTTCAAAATCGTTCAGCCCTAATCTTAACCATGTTACTCATAAGCAGAGTATGAGATCACCTGGGTTATTATTTATGGCGTTTACATGCATCGACCCAACACCAGGCTGTTTGAGCAAGTGCGAATTCTCTGTGAATGTAGAGACTTAACAGGGAGAGTTCTGTCTGCAGTGAAATTGTAGCTCTAACTAACAGCTCACTCTCGATAGCCTGCACTTGTAATATATCTTGTAAAGAACATCAGACACCCTGATGTATTGTCATTAAGAATACACTTAATCAACACCTACACTCTGAAGATGATTTGCTGATTGTTAAGAAAGCCAACCAAGTCCCAGCACAGAACACTTAAGTGTCTATTACTCTTTTAATCGTGGCTCTTCTCCCTGCCTCATGAAAGGCGGCAATTAGTGAGGGTAGTAAACAGATTATGGGAACAAAGGGAAATTAATCAAGCAAAAAGGTGCTGAGTACCTCAGGCCAGGCCTTGGGTCCTTAGTTCCTCTCTCGTGGCCTCACCTCGCTCTCTTGGTGGAGGGGAACCCAATGAAAAAGTCCAAACCCACATGATATTTGCCCATTAAAATTTACCACGCGGGGTAAATGTTAAAGAAGGCCAGGTCTCGGTCCAGGGGGCGTGTTGAGGTGGGAGTCTTATGGCACCCACTCAATCAGCAGGCGCCGCGCTTCCATTAAAAAAACATCAGGAACCCTGGACTTTATGAATGTCTGCCTTCATTTAATGTGGCATTATGTGGTTTTCTGTCTCATGCAATCGACAAACACATTACACAGTGGTTTTAGTGAGAAAAGCAATCCAGCGCTTGGGGTGGGCAAAGGTCACGCTCAGCAGCTGTGAGAAACTGACTTTGCAAAACGGACAATGAGGTAATTGATCAGCAACATACATATTGATGTTTAGGCTCCATACTGTTCACACTGGGTGGGAACTAGACTATGAAATAACACTGTGGCTATGAGGGAAGACAAGCCATAAATGACTGAGATAAGACATGAATATGACAAATTATTTTGTAATAGTAATAATATATAAAATCAACATGGTTAAGATTTGGAAATTAGATTTGATGACTGCTAAACTGATGTTTCAGCTTTTAAAACCTAAAAGGTTTTGGCAAAACAATAAGTCTTATATGTCTGTTACATATTTGCTGCATTATAGCTGTTTTGCACCTAAATAAATTCTTTATAATATCCTTGAGCTGCACTTCTAACTTTGCATGCTGCTTATCGGCTGCAGCATGAGGCCCTCTCCCTATCTCCCGTCCCGTTCAGCGTTTGACATTGACATGTGTCTCGTATCCAGATTGTGTCCAGATTCGTTTTAGCTGGATTCCGTTTCCAAATGGAAATCGCGCCGCTCTCTCCCTCGCAAAAACACAGATCGTTGTCTACGTTGTCATCTGAAGACAACAGATATACCACGGATATACCACGGTTTTCATCACTATTAATAGTTTCATTTGACGCAATTGACAGCAGACGCCTGATGTTGCCTAGTTCCATCCATGACACGTATCCTGACAATCCATTTGGATAAGAGACTATTTTCAACACTCCTAAGTTTAAAGTTCCTTTCTGAGCTGCCTGCTGCCTCTGGGCTTTGCATCGCTTCTTGGTTAGATCCACGGGTGACTGTTTATTTACATAGTTGTTGTATGATTTTTAAGGATTTTCAGCTCCATCTGAACACAACCCGCACACCCAGGACTCGTGTTAATGCCAGGTGTAAAGGCAGATTATCTGATCATCATCATCATTATTATCCGTTTCAGTGGACGGCAAATTTGAAGGCCGGCTATTCCCTATCATTGCAAAGATAGACCTGGCTACATTAGTATTCAGGGTGTGTATGTGTGTGTGTGTGCCACAGATAGAAAGGGAAAGGGGGGGGGGGGGAGAATCACTGCAGACTCGGGGCAGTCGGTTCATGCAGCAAGGCAGCTTGATCAATTGAGAAAGTTTTCGCACCACGGGAATTCTCCCAGTGCTCCCAATTAGTCTCTAAAGCATCGTTGACATTGTTCAATGATATAAATAGTCATGATTCACTTCAAAACAAAACTTGAGACCCTCCAATTCAGGTAAACTCAAACCTCCTCATTACTAGCCGAGTCGTCAGAAGGCACAGTGGGAGGGGGTGCGTGGCGTCTGGTGGAAAAAGTGAGGAATTATAACAGGCGTGCTCACCCTATACCCTATAATCATCTGCAACTTTATTGTTTTTTGGGTTTTTGTTTTTTTTCAATTGTGAAGGACTCCTGCAGGTAGGTCACCTGTGGGCGCCTGGGAAGGAGGGGTTTGGTCCATATCTTCCAATCCTCCTCCACTCAAAGCTTGGCTTCTTGACTAATTGGACTGTAAATATTATAGACCACCGAAGTGCCGGTGTCATTTCAGGACTCCTGTATCAGGTCTGGTTCTTTCTATTTTTCGCTGATTTGTGGTTCCAGTTTACCAATCACAGGAGCCATCTCTCCATGCTAGAACATCAAATGCTGAAATGCTAAGCCAGTTAATGCTAATGATTTTAAAAAAAAATTAATTGTGGCTTAAAAACTGGTTTTAACACATAAGGAAATCCAGATTAAATCCACAGATCTGAAGCAGAATAGTCAGTGTTGGCGTCGGATGTAGTTAGAGGCAGTCGTTTTCCAACCCTATTCATTTTCCCATTAGTCCGCCAAGGTGATGGAAACTGAAATCCCTTATTTGGGCAGGAGATTTACCTCATGCTTGGGCGATCTATGAAAGCGAAAAGTGGAAGCTGGCGGTCCAGTCCACTCATCAGCAGGACTGACATAGCTGAACAGCGCCAACACCCAGGACACGTGATTGAAAGACTGAAAAAAGCTGCTTTCCAACTTCATCATTACTGACGGCAAGCTGTCAAGACGCTCAGTGGAGGGCCGTCCGTTCACTGTTTCAACCTGACATGAATCTTAATGAGGTAAATTCATAGTATACATCATACTGAGTAGTATTAAACTGATGTAAGTCATATGAAGATAGGGTTTTTTTGAGGGAAAATAGCATCCATTATTGCTTTTCTAAAAAATAGAATTGATTTTTGTTTTCATTGTTGGTGATTTGCCTTATGGTGATGATGACTGACTGGATGTCATAGTTAACCCTCCTTTTTCTTTACCACTACATCACGGCTAATAACTTTGGTCACTAGGCAACTGCTTTTCAAGTCTGAAGAGTAGCCTCTGTAGGAAGACTACCAATGTCTGTTGGAGAAAATTGACAAGAATGAACACTGACAATAGTGCTTGCCTTAGTTGCAGTGGTCTGTTTTGAATAAGCCAATAGTGTTTAACCTCCCCTGCATAATGTGACTTTAATTGCACTCTGTGCTATTTTAGTGTGAAATTAATAATTAAATCTAAACCGTAATTGGTAGTTTGTAAATTAGGAAAAACAGGAGCTATATGATGAATTGCTGCGGCTGCTGTGAAAGTTGAGTTTCCAGTGCCCACCGGTCTGGATTTGGCCCTGTAGCAGGTGCTTATCTCTTGGCCTTTCACAAGAGCCCGACAAAGTACCGTGGTACAAACGTTTTCATGTTTAACATCAGAATGTAATGACCATGGAGAACGCAGCCTCTGTGTATTTTCAGAACCAGCCGCTGCGTCTCGAGGACTTTGTTGGAGGAGGAAGGTCCCGGCCACTCGGGTCAAGGGAATGTAGCAGTTAAAAGAGGAGTGCATCAAATTGCGAGATGCCAATAGCCGAGGAATAGTAAAAGAAATGCATGCATTGTAAGCTATGCCGTCGCTGTATGCTGCGACTGGATGTGATGCACATCCTTCCGATTCTTTTACTGGAGAATAATTGTCATTGTGTAAGGAAAGGGGCAGATGTGAACCAAACCAGCACTTTTCAGCTACTGCTGTACACCCACTGACAGCTTGTAAGAACACATCAGCATTTTCAGAATCTGCTGATACAGAGAGGTGGGAGGGGAGTCTGTCTTAAAAAACACAAACATGATGCATTTTCTGTTAGGAAGCAGCGCAAGATGAAGGTCCAGGGCGGACCCCCAACTCTTGATTGAGGAACATGTGAACATGAAGGGTAGAAAAGGAAGGAAGGGGGGCTGGTAATGGAGCAGCAGGAGAAGAAATAAAGAAAGAAAGAGGAGATGGAGGGGGGGGGAGAAGTCACAGGTTTGTCTGCCAACTAAGGCTGACCTGCTGCAATTGGGGAAAGGAAGGGAGGAAGGGGAGGGCGGAAGTACTAGTAGATTTACAGTGTGGAAGGTGACAGAGTTCCAGGAGGATGTGGTTAAATCAGGCCTGGGCCTTATCTCACAGTCTGGGCCTCTACTGGCACCCAGCCACTGAAGCCCTCTTTCACGAGGCGTCCTTATTAGTTCGAGTGAAGAGAGCTGAAGAGGGAGGAAAACAGGAAGGATGATGCTGAGCAGTGGAGGGGGGGTGGGGGGGGGATACGCTGGATTGCCAGCTCCATTACCCATTCTCTACCACAGTAGCTACCAGATGTTAAATAAAAAATGGTGTTTTCTTCTGTTGGAGTCACGCCACTCCACATTTCCACTTGTATATATTTGTGCACGCATAAAGATACACATACGCATCTGGCAAAATGTACTGTTTACGTTATTCAAAAGCAGGTGGAATTAGTTGAAATGAGCAATTCAGTTTCATAAGGTAATTAATCTCGCTTGTCAAACCAAGACCCTGTGGGCCGTCCCAGCAGGGCCGGAGAGTAATGCATTACATGTAATGGGATGACAGTGATCTGATTGCAAAATTATGAGTAATTGTAATCTGTAAACACCGTAACCAGATTAGACAAAATAGGGAATTATTTGTTGAACCACTGAAACGCAGAGACATTTAGATTGTGAAATCATTTTCCACATCTTGGAATAATAGCTGAGAATTATCATGACCATGACAACTATGCCATTCTGTAAATTGGAATAAATTGTTGGTTTTACTGCATATTATATGGATTTTGGAGTCAATCCAGAACTATCCAAAAGTGATCAGATTACACTACTGGGTTCCAGTGGATTACATTACTGATTGCAATTTTAAGAAGGCAATCAGGAATCTGTAACAAATCACATTTTGAGAGTAAAACCTAAATGCCAAACAAGGCCTGCAGATCATATCAGTGTACAGCAGTTGTGTGCAGCTAATACAATGAGTGTGATCATGTATATTTACCCAACAGTTTTCTTATTATATATCTCAATAAATGTAGTGTTATAGAATTTATCTTGTAGACCTTATCCCTGTGGCATCCACTATGATCCCAGCTTAAAAGAATGGAAAATAATAAAATCACAATGATCCATGAAGTGTTATACAAACAGGCAGGGCCTTCTGATGAAATATACACACATGTGATTTCTTACATCAAAATCTTACTGAATGACAGCAGAATTTATCAATCAATGGCAATGTGTGGAGTGTAGTCATTTAAATAATTTCAAAACTATTTAACATTTTGTAAGTCTAGTGCCCAGTCACTTCTTGAAATGTAAATTTCATATGCAAGACTTATTAATCTTAGTGTTTTGTCGAGCTATTCTGGTTTATCTTTGTCTACGCTTCTTACCCTGAATTTATTACTGACATTAGGTGAGTAAAGTAGACATATGGCTAAATATTTGAAATGTTATGCCTTGTCACAGTAGTTTGTGATGGTGGGAGCCCAGCTCGTATTTTGCATAGAGGCCCCAAAAAAGCTAGATGCAGCCCTGCAGACATTGTTGTCAACCGGGTGAGCATTGTATACAAATACACTTTGACTCATGTGGACTGCTGGACTTTGTAGCCAAACTAAACATCTTTAGTCTAGTATGTTACAAATATTTGTATTGTTGTTAAATAGTGTATCTAATAACCACTTTATTGCTTCATCCAGAACATGTTAATTGAGCTAAATGGTAGCAAGGTGCGGCGGTGACTGAAATTTGCCGTGTTCCAGGATGAATCCAGGTAGGCATAATTAGCGCTCCCAAAGCAGCACACTTTTAATTGTAGCGTGTCTTGTGTAGTGTAATACTTACCAGATGCCAAAAACAGGAAGGAGAGCTTAGGGATGATGTGTTTCAATTAGGATGTAGCCCCAGAGTCCAGTCAATTATCCAAAGAAGTCTTGTGTACTTTCCTCCCCTAAATTGCTCTTGTTTTAGGAACAGGAAGAAACGTAAAAACAAAAGTGCTCAGTGTGCATCCCTGTCCACCACCTCAGCTTTAGTAATTAGGAATTAAGCTGAAACAGTGGGATTTGTTGAACTGATTTACTGTCCTTCTTACTTTATTGCAATAGATTTTCGATTATCGGGTCTAAGTTCAGTCAAAATAATCCTCTACTTTTAAAGAAATTGTTTTAGGAGTATTTTTAGAGTAACCTAATTGGCATCCCGTGCACCGATTTGCTGATTTGCTCAGACTGTTTTTTTCCCCCCAAAAAATTCATAAAACGTGAATTATTCTACAGGAAGAACGAGGCTTTTTGAAGATGCTCTTTGATGCTCATATGGGACGTATGCCTGGAAAGACCCGCATTTGAAGTTATAAGATGATAGGTTAAGAAAGAAAGAAATGGAGACAGCCAAAGGAATTCCAGATTGCGTCTTTAGCTGCTCGCGGCAAACCTCGCACTTGGGAAGCCCCGAGTAGCGTCGAGAGGGAACCATTTGAAGGACTCCATTACCCAGAATTCCTGTGAGGTAACGTCAGTAAACTGAATGTCGTCTTGTATTACGACACTATTGGATTTCACTCTTACGTTTTGATTCGTCACTTTCTGTGTGGAGAAGATTTCCCACCAGTAGCCATACCAACACCAGAATTTCATTTGGGCAAATAGGGTGAATCTAGAGCATTTCAATTAGGGTGTGTGTGTGTGTGTGTGTGTGTGTGTGTGTGTGTGTGTGTTGGGGGGGGGGGGTGTATATAAAGTGTGTGCCTTCACAATACTCACTCCTGAATCCATAATATTCCAACTGTGAATAAACAGTTTGGGGGAGGAATCCATGGAAGACTAGAGGCACACTTTTCATGCTGCACACCCTTATTAAGACTTTAAGATGAGGGTCTGGCAGATATTTAAATACACTGTTTTTTGATTTAGTGAAATTTACATGGTCTCAGTGTCTCTCCTGGGCCCTGCGCGCGCCACAAATGAGAGAACTTGTTACCCTCTCGCAGCTTACATGCTCTGCAAAAAAATAATGAATTGATTCAAACTTCAACTGAAGGCCTGGTGTGTATTTTAATTGGCTATTTCCATCCCAGTGCAGTCAAAATAAAGAATGTAGATGGGCTGACAATGTTGTCCTTGTTTATGACTAGTTTATCTGAATTCAAGGCTTATTTATATCATATTGTGTACAACTTGCTATTTTGTTTTTGTTTCTTTTATCACAATTTGATCCCTTTTATAGAGATACTCAGTAGTGTCAACCATATACAAAAATCAGAGAAGCAGTAGAACCAACTGCATATATGCAGCAAAGACTGTGCTTGAGCCCAACCATAATTGTCCCTATTAGATAATTATAGGCTGATATAGTCACCTTTAGGTAACAGACACACAATTTTAAAGAAAGGTGGAACTAAAGTATTTTCTTTTCCCTCGTATGCCTTATTTAAGTTTAAAATCCTTGTAATTTCTCGGTTGTTCATGCATATCATGTTGTTATGCCTCAAGGCCAGCTCTCCTCTATGTTTACTAGGCCTAATTAAAACCATACTTACAACATAAATAG